>NC_142872.1:103045000-103345000 GCF_051225735.1 Oryctolagus cuniculus | reverse complement strand
GGCAGGCTTTAATTTTGTTGGAATGTGCATCCTCTCTACACATTCGTGAACTGAAGAGGCTTCTTTCATTAATTCCAGACAATGATGGTGATATTTTCCCTTTGCCCATGATTACTTTAGGTACGGTCATTTGAGGCAATTGTGGACAATAAGATGTGTTATGATTTTAATCATCCTGGAAAGATTATTTTTTTCTTGCTTGGTTGGTTGAAGGTTTTTTGAATTGGTTAGCTTGTTGATTGGTTTCTTTTTGCCCTTAAAAAAGATCATAAAGCAATATGCCCTTTGCATCTTGCTGTAACAGGAAATGATGCTACTGAATCCATCTGGAAACCAGAAGCAGGAGATCCTGAGTCCAAAACTCCCAGAAAATCATATTGGAAAGGTCAAAAGATTCTGGGCTTAATAACATCGTTGGAGCCCTGAAGTAACCTGGGAGAACTGCCAGACTTTTGTTCACTGAGAGAAGCAGTCCCTTATGTTAGGGCCACCTTGTCTGTGTTTCTGTTACTGGCAATTTGAAACAGTCTAGCTGTGGCATCTCTAATATAAATAAAGAAACCAATTCAGATAAATCATAGCAGTTCCCTCGTTATCTGTGGAAAATATGTTCCAAGACCCCAGTGGATGCCTGAAACCACAGTTAGGACCAAACCTTATAAAGCACCACCTTCATCTTAACTAAGTCCTTCTCATCCCTTGATGCCATAACTTCTGCATTCTGAAGTGCAACAGCAAAACTAGCACCAATTTCTTTTTTCTTCATTGCAGTTTCAGAGATAGGAGACTCATTCTTACTGTCCAACTTAACAATCTCAGTGTATATATATATATATATATATATATTTCCTTTAGGTAGTGGAAAACCTTCACCTTTTCATTTCAAGGAAACACTTTGTGTCTTCTGTCTAACACTTTGAAACTGCCAGCATCACTACTCTCATGCTTTGATGCCACTTTTAAATAAAGCAAGAGCTACTCGAACATAAGCACTGCAATACCAAGACAGTCAATCTGAAAACCGAGAAGGCAACAGTGCAACTGACAGGCAAGTAGTACACACAGGGTGGATCTTCTGGACAAAGAGCTGATTCATATCTCTAGCTTAATGGACAGGAAATGTGTGAGATTTCACCATGCTATTGAGAAGGACACGCAAACTGAATTTTTTATTTCAAGAATCCCCATTTAATATGTTCAACGCATATTGGACCATGGTTTACTGCAGGTAACTGAAGCCAGACAAAGCAAAATCATGAAAAAGAGTGGACTGCTTCCTGTACATGACTGATCCAAAGACATTCAGTGAAAGAGTTAGTAGAGTCAGGACTGAAATATAAATTTTTAGTGCATCCCATTTCTTTACATTGTATAGACTTTATTTTTTTAATAACTGGTTACTAGCACAGACCACTAACTGTGTTGTAAGAAGGTACAGTATATAAAGTACTTTATAAAATATGAGTTCAAATGCAAGTTCATACATATGAAATGGACACTGTTGAGGTTTAAAAATTTCAAATATTGACAATATCATGTGGCTCAATCTAAAATTTTTATGGACTTCTATTGCTATTGTAGAGCACATACAATCATTCTTCATCATCTCTGGGGAATTGGTGCCAGAACCCAACATTGATATGAAGTAATTTCTACATTATTCAACACAATTCAAATTCTGTGTAAATAGCTATTATAATATATTGTTTAGAAAATAAAGGAGCTGGTACTGTGGTGTAGCAGGCTAAGCTGTTAACTGTGATGCCCACATAACATAGCAGAGTGCCAATTTGAGTTCTGGCCACTCTGCTTTTGATCCAGTTTACTGCTAATCTGCCTGGTAGGCCAAAGATAGCCCAAGTAGTTAGGCCCCACGACCCACGTTGTAGTCCAGGATGGAATTCTGGCTCTTGACTTGTAGCTCTTGGCTTCAACCTGGCAAGATGTGAATTTTGTGATCATTGGGGAAGCCTGCATATGTTCAATACAAAGCAATTTTTTCAAGTCTTTTTGTCCTATGGTTGTTTGTGAATACAGCGTCCACAGCTAAGACTGTTGGACTGTATATGTAATATATAGTATACCTCAAGTGCTCTATAATTTCATTCCTGTATTTGCTAACTGACATCCAAAGTGGAAATTCCTTTTTCTGTGAATTACCTTCATTGGCTTTCTTTCAGAGGGAAAAAATCCTAGTTTTTTAAAAAATAACTTAAAACAGGTATCAACATCACCATCCTAGAAAAGCATGTTGCAAAATAATATTACAAAACTTCAAGCATCTCAAAGACTTGCTTACTTATTTTTTGTGAATACCTACAGGGTTTAATAAAAAAAAAAACCACATAATGCTTCAGATGATCAACATTCATGTATACAATAATATGACTTGAATAAACCTTTACAATGTAATAATGTAAAAAAAGTAAAAGGAAATATTCCTGCCATTACAGAATGCTGCATCACATTTTTGGAAAAGAAATATGAGCAGGTTTTTTGCAATATTATCATTTTCAGTCATTTAAAGTGATACAACATTTTTAAGGTTTTTAAATGAACCATTTGGGAGTTTATACAAATATATTCTCAATGCATTGCCCAAAAACTTTTAAAGTCACATTCAAAACTCAAGATTTGATTGAATTGGCTTTTAAGATTACTTTGATTGATTAAAAAAAGATAGTGTTGGGAGGGGAAATTAAATTTTTTGTAAGTTCTTTACAATACATTTTTTTAATTTTCAAAAACATGCTCTTCACAAATTCTACATTTTGAGTTCCTATAAAAACTAGATTGTTTACTTTCAAAAACTTTAAACACTGCTTTAAATGCATAGAGTTCTCTACAATAATGAGATTAGAGGTTCCAGTACTGCAGTGTAGCAATATTATAAAAATTATTACAGAAATCAATAAAGCTTTCACTTCCAGAAGAAATCTGATGGTAAGATCTTGTTTATGTAGATATTAAACAAATGCATTATTCACATTTTGTAATGATTTTTAGGGAAAAAAGACAATTTTTAATTATCATATGGAAGTGGTGTAATAAATGAGTGTAATTTTTATTAACAGAAAGTTAATTTACATAAAACAAATGCTCATTGAATTATTGAATATGATAATATCTACATGCCTATTCCTGTTTGTCATATTTTGTGCCTTTTGGCGACATCAGAATTATAACAATCTGATTTATGCATTAAATTTAATGCATAATATGACAACATACAGATATGTATGCCTTATAATGTATAATTTAAACATGATTGCTATATATTTCACCCATTCCTTCATGGCTTTGCTGATATTCTCATGCAGTCAGAAATCACGATTAAAATGCAGGTTGCCAGATATGAATGTCTGTTTGAATTAATGAATATTTTCATAAAAATACTCCAACTATGAATGTTTTAAAAACCTTGTCATAACATTCACCAAACTTACACATGACAGCTAGCATGTGTTACTGCATTTTCATCTTAAATATTTGATGATTGCCTCTTTAAATCCAAGATTCATAACCCAAAGGCTTTCATTTTCTTACACCATGTGTAATTCAAGAGACATTTATTAGTAGAGTCCTCTTTTATGCATCAACAAAACATATCTGAAGAAAGCAATATATGAATTTCCCAGAATTTTGGACATATTTTAAGGTATTAATTATACATAACAGTTTTTATAATATGTATACAGTATTTATATTCTTTCTCCATTTCCCTCCCAATGGAATAAAGATAGGATTTATAATAAAGATGATTCTGGTTAAACATTAAAAACCATAATACAACTGGAGTCTCTTTTAAGTTACATTAAAAATATGTAGACATTTCCTAACCAACACACATTTTCAGGAAACAATTATAGCGCACAGCTGTGATTTATGAGGTTTTGTGAAACACCAATGTTCCTCTAATAACTTCATAACAATGATATTAGTTTAAAATTATAAATTTAAATTTGACACAGACATTCTTAAAGGTAGACAATGATAATAGGTAGAAGGCAACCATCATTATTATTTGAGAATCAAACCAGCTGAGAATCTTCAGAGCAATTCCTTACAAGTTTAAAACTGAAGGTTGCCCATCAATGAATCCCCTTCATTTGACCTTGGTTGTGAAGAAAGGTAGTTCACCATAGTACCTTTGGTCTTGATGTTTTCCAGCAAATCATTTCAGTCTCTTCATGTAATTCCTTTATTGACTGTGCAATTGAAATGTCATGCTTTACACACAGAGAAGTTAGCAATTTCTTATGGTGATTATACCACCTTTCTAAGCATGAACACAAATAAAGTTGTATGTAACTTTTTTTTAAAATATTCATTCATTCATTCATTTGAAAAAGGTAGAGGAAGAGTGGAGGAGACAGTGAGAGAGGGAGCATCTTCCATCCACTGGTTCACTCCCTAAATGGCTGCAATTGTTAAGGATAGTCCAGGTAAAATCCAGGAGCCTAGAAATCCACTGGAGTCTCCCATACGTGTGGAAGGGACCCATGTACTTCAAGTCTTCTTCCACTGTTTTTCCAGGCACCTGAACAGAGAGCTGGGTCAGTGGAGGAGCAGCTGGGACTCAAATTGGTACTCCAATATGGGATGCCAGTGTCCCCAGCAGCAGCTTAGCCCTTTGCGCCACAACACTGACCCATATATGTACCTATTTTAACACAATGGACTTCATCATAATTTTGTCTTTGTGCTTTTTATAATATTCTGGCAAACATGTTTTTCTTACATATTTAACATATTTTCTTAATCTTTAAATACTTACAGTCTTTCAGTATACTATTAAGTATCTGGTGTCATTTGATGGGTAATGTGATGGTGTTTCTTCCTATAAAAATAGGTTTTGTGTATGTGTATGTTTATAAAGAAAACAAAGCTCTTTAAATAATACTGAAATGTCCAAAGGAAGGCAAGTTTTAAAAGGACATTTTAGGCCTTAAGCCAAAACTGACATTCCACCTTTAATTATGTGAAAATCAAAAGAATGTATTTTAATGACAAATTATGAGAAAATCATGAAAACCATATTTTCTTTAAAAAGCAGGAATTACAAAGTTGCCTTTTCCTTTATGAACTGTTCATGTCAATATCTCTAGACAATCATTCCCTTATGCTTTTATAATAAAACTCTACATTTCTGAAGCTCATTTCATTCTACTATATGACTCTCATAATCACATCTGTCAAGATGCCAGCTCTGTAGTCCTCACATTTGTTGAAAATCTTTGGCACTTAGCTCACAATATCTCTATTCATAACAATTTCTGCCATCATCCTTGGAGATTTTAAAAGCCACATGGACAGCTCCTCCCATATCCTGGCCTCTCAATTCCTTCAACCCCTCATCTCCAATCTCTTTGGCCATTCACAATCCCAAACATTGCTGAAACACTTCCAACTTTAATTTTTTATTTTAAGAATTATATTTTCTGATTACTACCTGTGTATTATAATCGTATTGTTATTTAACTGTACAAACTATACTTCTAAATCTCATTACAATTGAAACTCCAATTTTTGATCCCTCTATTATCTTGTTATAATTACTCCCTTTAGAACTCCACCATCATCCCTACCAGTTTAAATTTTATGATATATCATCCTAATCATTTTATTTCTAATATTTGACTCCATTTCTTTTCTGCTTTTGCATTTTATCCACTTGAAAGACCCAAATTTTATGGTCCCAATATTGAAACCCTCAGGTTTTAATGGTCCCGACAGTCTTTTTCCAGTCCTGGACGTCTGGGAACTAAGTCTTGGTAGAAAAAAAAAAACAAACAAGGAATATTTAGATCATTATATAAGTTTATAACCACCAATATTGATGGGACAATTAACGGTGCATAGTGATTGTAGCGAATTCATTCTTCTTCTTCTCCACATAATGATTTCTAACTTTTTGCTTACTCCTCATCCCACCATCACACTTAGGAAAACTGCATTCCTAGGACATTGCTCTACCCCCTACTTGAGTAAGTGGATTTAATGAAAGGAAAACTGTCTCCCATGGAACCCATGAACACACCTGTCTCAGCATTTACCTGGTACCAATCTCTTACAACTTCCCTGTTTAAATAAGTGGTTTTCTTCTGCCAAAGTTGATACTTTTTCTCACACTTTCTTAGATACTTCAGTACCAATAATGTTTTTCTAAGTTTAGCAATTCCTTCTTCCAGAACATTCCCCCTGCTTCTACCACCCTTCAGATCTTTATTCTCACTGAAGACTTACTCTTCATTCCCAAAAAAATACAATCTCCCATTTCTACCTTATTTTCTATGAGCCGTATTTCCTTCTTTCCATAAATTTTTTCATCAACATGTCTACCCTTATCACAATTTAGAATTCTGTTTGTTTATATAATAATTGAATTAATATGTGATTCCAGCAACACTATTTAGTATTATAAGGTCACTATTATGGAACACAGTAAAAACTCAATAAGTATTTGACAATGAATAAATAGCATTAGTATAAATCATCAGGGCTGAATCTGTGGTGCACCAGGTTAAACTGCCATTTGTGACACATGTATCCCATATCAGAGTGTGGTTTGAGTCTTGTCTGCTCCATTTCCAATCCAGCTCCTGATCATGTGTCTGGAAAAGCAGTAGAGGATGGCCCAAGTACTTTGTGCCCCTGCCACTTATACGAGAGACCAGGATGTAGTTCCTGTCTCTTGGCTTCAGTGTGGCCAAGATCTGGCTGTTACAGCCATTAAGCAAGTGAAACAGCAAATGGGAGATCTCTCTGTCTCTTCCTCCCCTTCCCTCTGTGTCACGTTGTTTTTCAAATAAATAAATAAATATCATAAAAAGAACTTTTACACAGCACGAAAAATGTGCTAAGCACTATATACATTAACTCACTTAATACAGCAATCTTATCTTTATTTTATAGATTAGAAATATCAGGCACAGAGAAGCAATAGAGAAATTGGCCTACACATTGTTAGGAGAGTTTGGCTTCAAAGTTTATAACCTAACAACTGTACCTAATTGCTCATGAAAGGGTAAAACAAAATTATTACAGTATCTTCCTTGAAAAACTAAAATACTAGAGGATAGCTATGAATATATTTAATCCATAGTTTTATAATGCACAATATAATTCTGAAGTGGCACATTTGACATACACTAAAAATTCAAGACTTTTAGAATCCTTGGGCAATCTAAAGTGTGCAAAGGCTATACACAGTTTTGTATTCATTTGGGATTCTTTAACCTTTTTATGCTTTTCTTTGTAGATGAACAACATTCTATGATTAGGTTAATATTAATGGTGAATGAAGAAGGAATAAAAAAATTAAAATCTAGAATACAGGACATTGGTCTCTTTGGGAATTATAGCAAAGTACCTTTGGTCCAAATTACCCCTCTGGGCTGGAACAAAGGACCATCCTCAAAGGAGACATACAGGTGCTGAGGGCTGACTCTGGCTATGGAGACATAAAGAAAATGCTGGAAAGGAAGAGTCTCATAATGGTGGAAGCACCTGGGAGAGCAGTTGTAGAGAAAGAGAAAAGTCTGTTAAATAATATCACTCTTCCAATCCTAGCTTAGCACCACTAAATTCTTTAGAGCTGAATCTACATAGTCTTCAAAATCTAAGAATCACATTCATTATATTTCATTTTTCACCAACAGTCTATAAAGCATTGAAGAACTGAATATAATATCTGATTCAATAATCAAGAGAAGAGGAAGCAATTTTCAACAAAGCCATCCTCCATGGGAAAAGAAACACACTTGAGAGAATGTAAGAAGGCTTTCAACTCAGTGGGAAGAGAATGTGAAAGCACTTCATTGAAGCTCATTGTAGCCTGTGCACAGTTTGCCTGCCAAGAAATGCTCATTCAATACAGGGAAATAAATTCCCATTCCCTAATAAACACAGTCAAATTCAAAGTTGCTTTACAAAGTCAAAGTCTATAAATATCTATAAGTGGTTTATATCTTAACATAGTTACTCCAAATTATGTTTTATCATAAGGTTTTCAAGTGAATCTATTATTTTCTTTGACTTCAGTTGTTCATGGCACAATCATGTGCTCATTAAATTATTCAGATTTCTATGCAAACAGACCATAATTTTCCAGGCACTGAAATTCTGTCTTTTGGGGATGTTTAATTTTCCAGGTTTTGTACATATGGATAAACAGGAAGCAAGAAGATCAATTACTAGCAGTGTTAGCCATCAGCACCCAATCCCCCTGTCAGCCTAGGCTTAAGTGTCGGTCTCTTGACTTGAACATTGACCCAGGAGTCAGGAAAATAGCCCAGGGCTTGTATTTTCCAATAATGTACTGGAGACCTATGACAAGTTCACAGCCAAGTAGTAAAGCACTTCTTAACTCACAGGACCATCAAACAGGATTAAGTGCTTTGAAATCTACGGATAACAGGTGCTCCAAGGACTGAAGAGCTCACCAGGTCGCCTCTCTCCCTCTGGGTCACTCATCCCCTTGCCCCCCACACTAGGAGAATATTGATGAAAGGAGTGACAGAAGCCGCCCATGGCAACAAAGAGTGATGCAGAGAAAACTATCCATTTCTCATACACAGATTTTATGCTATGATGCTAAAAATTCTGTAGTGATCTTTAAGGCATTAATACATTTTATCATTTGTTACAATTTTCAATATTTTAAATATCATCATTAAATAATGAAATTTGTTTTTAGTGATAATTACAGGCTCTCATTCACATTAAAATTGCTCCTAATAACATGCTATTAGTCACTTTAAGGAAGACATTTTAATGGTTCAAAAAAGAAGTGAAATCATTCAGTAAGATAAGAGTACAATCAAAATGGACTTAACACATATTGGTGAACTAAAAATAACATTTCATTGATGAAAAAATCTATTAAGAACATAGAATATCATACATTAGTTAGCAGAATTTCTCTAAATAACAAAACTCAACTATTTCAAAATCCATGAAAAATTATCTTGAAATAATATATTTTTTAAAAAGATTATCAGAGAAATGAAGCAAGATAGTAAAGTATTGTTTACCATGAAAAAATTACTTGATTAATTTTAGAAATTCACATATTTATATTGAATATCAAGTTTTGCTTATGTTCTATTTATATGCTCAGCTGTACAGTCTTTTTAAAATTTCTTTTATTTATTTGAAAGGCAGAGTTCAGAAAGAGAGGGGGAGAGACAGAGAGATATTCCATCCACTGATTCACTGTCCAAATGGCAACAACAGCTGGGGCTGGGGCCGGGCCATGCTGAAGCCGAGGACCAGAAGCTTCTTCCTAGTCTCTCACATGGGAGTAGGGGTTCAAGCACTGGAGTCATCTTCTGTTGCTTTCCCAGGTGCAGTATCATAGAACTGAATCAGAAGTAGAGCTGCTGGGACTCCAACCAGTATTCTTATGGGATGCTAGGGTCTCAGGAGGTGGCGTACCTGCTACGCCACAATGCCAGCCCCACTTGTAGAGCCTTTTAAATCAATGACCTTCAGAATTTATTTTGTGAAACCTTAGAATTCTTCTAAAATGAATTTAGATCTCCGTGTTCTTCATCACAATCCCAAAACATGTCTATGGAGGTCCCTGTATTTTCTAAAAATCAGTTTCAAAATCTGTGTATGATGACTCCATACTATTTTCTGCACTAATTGACTTGAGTTTTGATGAAATAATATCTCATCAGATACTTGTTTTCCTCACAGACATAATAAGAGAATGAGAGAAGATGAAAATATTGTGACAGTAGTGATATAGTAAAATAGATTTTATACTGATAGCTTATTTTTCTTAAAATGTAAAAATATCACAATATAGAAAAATAGTTTGAACATTGTTGGATTTTTTTAGACTCATCAAAAAAGCTAGCAAACTTTTGCAAAAATAAAATACTGACCTTTCCATCTCATTACAAAATTAATTTGTATTGTTTGTAGGAAACAAAGCACACCAGCAGAAATCATGTAAGAAAAAATTCTCAAGCTGGAAATAAATGTCTTTAAATGTTAGCTAAACTGATTTACATAGTTTGTAAACTTAGCTGAAAGGAACAGCATGTAATTTCAAGGTGATCTTGAAGTTCAGCTATAATGCACAGTGGGCAACTTTGAATTGAGAAGCTCTGACCTAAAAAGAAGAGAAAGATTGTACCATCTAGATGATATGATGTAGAATGCTGGGACATTGCCCTGGACTGATAGTACAAACCTGCATGTTGTTGACACTGATTCTCTCGTGACGGCCTGGGAGTCCAGCTCAGTCCCCAGTACAAGTCAAATACTATCATCACTCTTCCTCCTAAAGTTATAGACAGAAGAACAGAACTCAGGTTTAATTTCATCTCTTCCAAATCTCTGGGTATATTACTGAGAGTTGAAAACTTTAGGGATGAATAATGTTCTTATTACATCAAATGAATATTTGAAAAAATGCAAGGTACTTTGCTGGGTTAATATGTAAGGGAAAAATCAATGTTTTTAAATGTTAGTCAAATCTATGTACATATTTTTCTCAAAATATATCTTAAGAAGCTACACTTATTAAATTTAACTCTAAAACTCAGATGTAATGTGAAATGAGTAGCAAAAGTAAATTGAGAATTCAGTACCAAGTAACCCAAAGGGAAAAAGTGATATAATGTGATCAGGTGTTTGCCAATACACAGGAAAAGATAAAGATAACTTTGACTTATTTTGAACAGAATCCCTAACTCTATACTCAGACTTTGTTCTCTTTATAAACAGAGTTCCTGGGTCTTCTGGTAACTTCTCTGTTCATTGTTTGTTTACCGTATGCTTAAATAAGTTTCACTAATTTCTTTTAAGTTAATAGACCTTGTATATGACTGTAAAAATTAACTCATCTTTAGCACACCTATATTACGAAAGCTCTCATTCATGTCTACAACAGTACTCCTTATAGGGCTATCTTGTTTTGTGCCTTGAAGCCCTCGTGGGAAACCCTAAGTCAGGCCACAGATCTCTTCCTACAATCCTTCTCCATCTCCTGCCAACTGAAACAGTGGTGTCAAATGGATCTGTGTAAGGTGCACTTTTGGTTGGCTCTTCCCTTTCTCAAATCATTTAGTAGCTCCCCACAACATACTTATCAAAAGCTAGACACTGTGCTTATTACTTGAGATGTATAAGGTTCCTTACTCTTTATAACAAATCCAGCCAGTTAAAGTAATGTGGTCAGTCCTCGGTGTCTGCTCTCACAGTTCTAGTTGCAAGAAATCCAATGTCAGGGTCACCAAGCAGAAATCAAAGCATCACCAGGGAAATGCTCCTTCTAGCAGTGACTGGGAGGGAATCCGTTTCTTCTTTCAGTCAGCCAGTGGTGGCAGCAAGCAATCCTTGACTTGTGGGCGCATGACTGCAATCTTCCAGCTGGGATCTTCAAATCATTCCATGCTCCATGTTGATATCACCTACTCCTCTGTGAGAGTGGATCTATTCTTTTGTTTGTGCCAAATCTCCATTTGCATCTCTTTTAGAAGATCACTTGATTGGATTTTGAATAAATCTGATATTCCAGAATTCTCTCTCCATTTCAAGATTCTTAATCCTGATTTGATATTTTAGGGCCATGGTTCAATGCTATACTAGCCATCTATAAATACAATGCCACCCATTTAAAAGATATGTGTGGTCAAAGACAAAGTACCACAGAGAATTTTTTGAAGTAATGAATTTTGAGCACCATTTTAAAAAGCAGTGCACTTTTCGCAATTTGTACCACACCTTCTATGTATTCACTAATAAGGCAAATTACAGTAACCAACGCCGATATTAATGAACAATTATTGAAAGAATAGTGGCCGGCACTGTGGCTCACTTGGTTAATCCTCCGCCTACAGTGCTGGCATCCCATATGAGCGCCGGTTCTAGTCCTGGCTGCTACTCTTCCAGTCCAGCTCTCTGCTGTGGCCCAGGAAGGTAGCGGAGGGTGGCCCAGGTGCTTGGGTCCCTGCACCCGCATGGGAGACCAGAAAGAAGCACCTGGCTCCTTGCTTCGGATTGGCACAGCTCCAGCCGTTGCATTTGGGAAGTGAACCAACGGAAGGAAGACCTTTCTCTCTGTCTCTCTCTCACTGTCTGTAACTCTACCTGTCAAATAAAAAAAAAAAAAGGCATAATAAACAGTAACCATATTTCACTCAATAATGTTTAAATAAACAGCGCTACTGCTAGTTAAAATTGTGAAGTAAAACCAGGTTATTTAGCATATGACTCGCTATTACATCTATCTTGGGCTACAGCAGAAGGAATCTTGTAATACAGTAATTTTGGCATTTGAGTATAGCAAACAAATGGTGAGAGGAAAGAAAAAACAGGACCATCACAGGTAGGAATGCAGAATATATCAAGTGTAGAGTCTGATCATACCATATGAAAGAATAATGTATAAAGAAAACTGCCTGGAGCCGGCGCTATGGCGCAGCGAGTTAAAGCCCTGGCCTGAAGTGCCAGCATCCCATATGGGCGCCAGTTCTAGTCCTGGCTGTTCCTCTTCTGATCCAGCTCTCTGCTATGGCCTGGGATAGCAGCAGAGATGGCCCAAGTTCTTGGGCCCCTGCACCCATGTGGGAGTCCTGGAGGAAGCTCCTGGCTCCTGGCTTCAGATCGGCTCGGCTCTGGCCATTGAGGTCATTTGAGGAGTGACCCAGCGGAATGGAAGACCTCTCTCTCTCTCTCTCTTTCTCTCTCTCTCTGCCTCTCCTTCTTTCTCTGTGTAACTCTTTCAAATAAATAAAATAATTCTTTTTTAAAAAAGAAAGAAAACTGCCCAAAAGAACAGAAATGTAACAAGTAACTTAATTATAATTACAGGGCTATGCCTTTCATACGTAGTGATTTAAATTCCTATGATTAACATGGTATAAAAGCTCCAACACAGACAGCTGATACTTCTAGTACACATAGTAGAGAAAAATAAACCCATCCACATGACAGAAATGTGTACCTGGGATAACCACACACAAAGCCTCACCAACAATAAGCAAACTGAAATAGCAAAACACACAATAGGAAACACTATGTATGAACAATAATTATCAATGTAATAGATAGCAGATAGATTATAGGAGTGGTTGAAAATAAAATAGTATAGTGATGATTGTATAAAATAAAAATATTTAAAGTGATTGATGCAGAAAGAGGAAACAGTACATGATACTTTGCAAAAGAACAAATTTAAAACAAACTAAAATTGTTCTATTATTCAAGAACTGAAATGTTGAATTATATTTTAATTAGAAAAAAAAACTTAGTCAATGAACTAAAGAGCCTATATTGAAGTGGCTAAAGAAAAGTTAGTTAATTGGAACATACATCTGAGAAAATTACCTGGAATGCAACAATATATTAAGAGAAATAATTAAAACCAATCAACAAACAAAAAGAAGTGTGTGTGAGTATTTAACCTAGTGGTTAAGATAATGATCACATCTCATATCATAGTTCCTGAGTTCAGTACTTTTCTCTAGCTCCTGACTCCACTTCCTGATAAGGCAGACCCTGGGGAGGCAGCCATGATGGCTACAGGAATTGGGCACCCAATACCTACTTGGGAGATCTTGAGTGAGTTCCCAACTCCCAGCTTCATTCCAGCCCAGCCCAAACCCAGAACCATTGCAGGTATTTGATGAGTGAACCAGCAGATAGGAACTCTACTGTCTGTCTTTCTGTGTGTCTCTCTGCCTCTCAGATAAAAAATTTTAAAAAGTAGAAAGGACCTTGAGAGCTTGTTTGGAGGTTCTAGCAGGGGAGCATAGCTACTCATATACCCTTGACTGAAGACTGGTCCTCCTCTAGTGGGGAAGGTCGTCCTCTTTGACCGAGCGCACAGATTCGGGAGTGATGCACATGGAGCGGTGAGGGAGGAAAGGGACACCCACCTAGCCAGCCAGATCAGCCGAATCAACCCTGGAGAACAATGGGGTGACTGATGTTGCAGTCAGATCGCCCTCACAGCCCCAAATGGTGGAGTTAGAAATGTGCCAGGGGATTCCAATTCAATCCCATCAAGGTGGCATGTACCAATGCCATCTCACTAGTCCAAGTGATCAATTTCTGTTCACAATTGATCATAATGATAGTACTAAGAGTCAAAGGGATCACATAAACAAGACTAGTATCTGAAAACACTAACCGATAGAATAAAAAAAAAGGAGAGAATGATCTAACGTAGGATGTGGGATACACAGCAGACTCATAAAATGGTGGGTGTCCTAAACAGCATTCTGGCCTCAGAATCAGCCCTTAAGGCTTTCGGATCCGGCTGAAAAGCCCATGAGAGTATTTCAGGCATGGAAAGCCAAGACACTCTGGGGAAAAAAAAAAAAAAAAAAAAAAAAAAAAACTAAACGAAAATCTCTGCGAGTGAGATCCCAGAGGAAAGAACAGGTCATCAAAGAAGGAGGTACCTTTCTCTGAAGGGAGGAGAGAACTTCCACTTTGACTATGACCTTGTCCAAATATGATCAGAGTCGGTGAACTCAAAAGGCTTCCATAGCCTTGGCAACTCATGATAAGAGCCTCGGGTGATTACTGATGCCATAAACAAGAGTGTCAATTTGTTAAGTCAACAACAGGAGTCACTGAGCACTTACTCCTCATGTAGGATCTCTGTCCTTAATGTGCTGTACATTGTGATTTAACGCTATAACTAGTACTCAAACAGTACTTTACACTTTGTGTTTCTGTGTGGGTGCAAATTGTTGAAATCTTTACTTAAAATATATGCTAAATTGATCTATTGTATATATAGAGAATTGAAAATGAATCTTGATGTGAATGGAAGGGGAGAGGGAGCAGGAGAGGGGAGGGTTGTAGGTGGGAGGGAAGTTATGGGGGTGGGGGGAAGCCATTGTAATCCTAAGCTGTACTTCGGAAATTTATATTCATTAAATGAAAGTTAAAAAAAAAGTAGAAAGGACACTTGTTTTAAGAACTAAAAGAAGAAGGAATAAAGGAGTATAAATAATTAAATCATGAGTCCCAACATAGGAGTTCCTGTATAAAAGAACAGAGACAATGGAAAGAACCATATTAGGGGTGGCTACTGTGGGAAAGCAGATTAAGCCACTGATTGGAATACCAGCATCCACCAAAGTGATTGGGATTGAGTTTAGCTTCTGCTTCTGATTCAGCTGCCTGCTAATGCACACTCTCAGAGGCAACAGATGATGGGTCAAGTACTTTGGTTCCTAACACTCATATTGGAGTCCTAGATGGAATTCCTGTCTCCTGGCTTCAATCTAGCCAAGCTCCATGTATTGTTTGCATTTGGGGAGTGAATCTACAGAGAGAAGATCTCTCCTTCTCTATCTCTCTGTCACTCTGCCTTTCAAATGAATAAATAAGTAAACATTTTTTAAAAAATTAAGAAACATATTGAAATAATAAAAACAAAATTCTGAGTAGTTGAAAATTAAGGCAAAACAACTTTCCTTCAAAATAAATGAAATAAATTTACATATGGACATAGTGCAATAAAACATAAAAAAAAAAAACTAAGAGAAAAAAATTTCAAAGGAAATTGGAGAAAATATATACAAGAATCACCTATGAAAGAATTTCTACAGAATTACTTGTAAGACCCAATAAAGATCACCAATAAACAGAATAATATATTCAATGCACCAATAAAAATCAACATTAATATCAATACTCAAATATCACCTAAAAGTGGGGAGAAACTATATACATTTTTAGATAAAACAAAATAAAAATTTTATCATTAACAGACCTGATCATAGAGGCATTTATCTTAAAATATAATGTAAAATCCCAAAAATAATATCAAAAGCATGTTCAAATTTCAAGTCAATATACAGAAAATAAGGAGAAAAATTTTGCCAGTCTACTATGTGGAATTTAAGGAATATAAAAAGTAGAAAATTTTTAACTTTAAAAATAAAATTTAATAAGTATAAAGAACAATGAAAAAGGGGAAATCCACTCTCATGGTAGAAAATTTCAACAAAATTTTTCTGGATAATTAAAAATTAAGAAGAGAAAAAATTAGCTGTGATAGGAAAATTTTCAATAAAACAACTAACAAGCTCACTCCAGTGAATCTAAAGAAAGAGCCCTCAACACTGAAAAAGTAACCAGTATCAACTCTTGCATTTATACATTGCACAATTATAAATTTTGAGTAGTCACTACATCCAAAGCCCTAACCTTAAAATTCCATAATAAAGTGAATATACAACACATTTTATAGAAATATGATATAAAGCATGTCTCTGTAAATAATGTAATTAAATTAAAAGAAAAAAGAAAAGTAAAAAGCAAAAACACACAATTTTTACAATTTTAAAAAAGTAGTACAAAATAGCATATTGCCCAAGGAAAATAGTAATGATTATGGTAAAATATATAGCATTGAAATGATAATGAAATTATTTGTCAAAACTGTTTGGAAGAGATTAAAATGTTGTTTAAAGGAGGTATATATCTTTAAACAATAATCTTAGAAAAGAAAATCATAATGGGAAAAAATCCTGAAAATTAATAACTTAGGTGTTAAAAGGTTTTAAAAATTGAAGACATAAAGCTATAAAGATGGAAACTAACATTAATGAATTAGAAAGCCCAAAACAGTGGAATACAAAAAATATGGAATACAAAAAAAATGGATACACAGTTCTATAGGAAGAAGCCCAATATCCACATTCCTGGAAGAAGGTATTTGCAATTCATATCAATTACAACAGATAAGAATACATTCTAAATAAACTCCAAACCAGTAACAAAGTAGAAAAAACATATATACATCATATGATAAAGAAAGGAATAATCTGAAACAACTGAACAAAATTAGTATTCTGCTAAAAATAAGGAAGAAGTACAGGAGAGAATTCATAACAATTTGCTAGTCTAATTTATAATTAAAATTTTATTATTATTATTATTAGTGTTGTGCTTTGTGTTTGGCCTAGTTATTAAGATATCTCTTGGGACACATGCATTCTGTATAAAAGTGTCTGGGTTCAAGTCCTGGCTCCATTCCAAATTCCAGTTTTCTACTAATAACATGTAATAAGGGAGGCAGTACATGATGGGTCCCTGCCATCCACATGGCAGACTCTGATGAAGTTTCAGCCTACCCCAACACCAACCACTGTGTGTATTTGGGGATTCTCTCTCTCTCTCTCTCTCTCTCTCTCTCTCTCTCTCACACACACACACACACACACACTCACAAATCTTTTAAAATTAAGTCTAACTAAACAGAATGAAAATGTCCACTCTACCAGAGAAGATAGGGCTGAAAAAGAATCCATTGTTTTTAGGAATCTACAGATCAAGAAAGGTGATTTTTTCCAAAGTGAGGGTAAAATAAGTTTTAAGTACATTGAGAAATGAAAGAGAAGAAAGAAAATGGAGAGAGTAGTGACTTTTCTTAACAAGCTTTGATGATCCACAACAAGAAGAGATGTAGCAATACTTGATACTGGATTCATGTTGAAAGCTAATTCACTATTTTTTTTACTTGATTGTTTTGCTGTGACTGAGTCTTGAGCTCATTTTTAAGGTGAGACATCAGGAAGAGAGAGGCAAATCTCCGAAGTAGGAGAAAAGAAGAGTAACAGAACAATATACTAAAGAAAGCAATCAATTGCTCTAGGGCAATATTTAGCCTTGAGCAAGAGTACCAAGAATGTCTTAATTTTTTTTTAACCAATGAATACAAAAGGAAACTGGATATGCATGAATTTGAGGGCATTCAGTTAAACAACAGAAAATAATAAGAGACAAAGAGGCTAACATTAAGTGTAGGAGAAATTATTTAAATGAGGCATTGTGAAGATGTAAGCAAATGTCATCCCAAAACCTATTTTATTCATATAAAAATAGTTTATGACACTAAATTTAACATGTCTCTCATAACCTTAAGAAGTTCATGGTCTGACAAGAAAAGTAAGACAAAAATCAAGAAGACTGAAATCCACCCCTCACTGCCCCATACACATGAGAGTACTTAAAAAAAAAAAAAAAAAAAGAAATCATAAGGCTGCATTGTGGTGCAGGTTAAACTGCTGCATGGGACAGATCAGAGTGCTAGTTCAAGTCCTGGCTGCCTGTCTTCCAATCCAGTTTCCTACTAATGCTCTGGGGAAGGCAATGGATGAAGGTCCAAGTACTTGGACCTCTGCCACCCACGTGTGAGACCCAGATGGAGTTCCTGGCTCCTGGCTTCTGTCTGGCCCATCTTGGATATTGTAGCCAACTGGGGAATGAACCAGTGGATGGAAGAGCTTCCTCTCTGTCTTCTCTCTTCTCTCTCTCCCTCTCTCTCTCTCTTTCTCTGCCTTTCAAATAAATTAATTAATACAACTTTTAAAAAAATCATGGAAAATATAATTAAACAGTAATATGCATTTGAATTTTTTAAAGACCCCAAACTCATATTATGTGTCTCCTTTCGGTTTCTAAATCACATAGCATTCTCTAAAAGTCCTTCTTCCAAATTCTCTAAAGAAGGGACACATGAAAACAGGAATATATACCAAAGTACTAAATCCTAAATTCCTTTCCTAAACTTAGCACTGTGGACTCCTTAGCAGCTCACTAGACTGTGGAATTATTTGTAATAAATGTATCAAACAGATGAGGAGGAGAATAAATCATTGAAATCATTCTATTCTCCCATACTCAAATACACTTCACCTTTAGGGAAAATCTTACCCCTGCTCCCTAAAATGACACTGACTTTTATTTCACAAAATATTTTAAAGATGGAAAAAAAATCAATCCAATCAATCATTACTCAAAATTTGTTTCTTGAATATATAACATTAAAAGTTACATGTCAGCAAGGTAAAGTCTCAAGTTTATATACTTCAACTTGCTGATTATTTTCATGACAAACTAATTAAAACTTTCATCTTTTAATGCACTTGAAAATATTTTGCCAAAGAGAGACAGTCAGCATTTATTTCAAATACAATTTATAGCAGCCTTTGTTTTTCAGCAATAATCGTAGTGAACAGTAAAAATATTGCCAATTATGATGAGAACAAGATATATTTTTCTAAGAAAGCCATGTTTTTCTTGCTTATTGTAAAATTCATAAATGTATCATATATCCTTTACCTCTCATTTTCATTTCTCAGAATTACAATCATTTGCTCAAACTCCAAAGAAATTGTAACACATCTAAGGTTAATTACAACTTTTTTTTCCATATTTAATTATGTTTCCCTATAAAGAATATGCATTGTTCATTCCATTAATTTCATTTTATGGTTGGCACATTACAAGGACTCCCTGAGGCAGAAGAAAATGTATAAGGAGTTAGAGGTGGGTAGGAAACCATACCACAGAATCCTCAGCTATGACAGGAGATTTGCTCCTTTAGACTTTTAAAAATGTCTTCAACATTTAATTAACATGCTCTCTTTTAAGCACTATAGCAAATACCGTGTGTATGTCTGATACACTCTAACTACTTCTAGACTATGTACTAACAAAGTATATAAATTCACTTGGCTGCTCAGAGTGACAACTCGAATTTCCTTAATATATAGTTACTTTCTCTGAAATTAAACAATTAATAAGCCAGCAGCTATGTGAATCATAAATTATTCATACTTATATACCCATGAACATTAATCAATTATAAAGAGATACAGAAATTAAGACCAAGAGAAAGAGTCAACCATAGCCTTTTAATATTGAGACTGCTAACTCAGTCTCTTTAAACATATTTGATTTGTATAATAACATCAATATGCACAGCCATGCTTGCTGCTCAAGTTCCCAACAAAATAACCAATTTATGAGTATACATATGCTGTCAACCAGTAACAAGCAATACTCATCACAATTCTGTAGTCTTTGACTAAAAGGGCTTATTAGAGTTTTTTTTTTTTTTTTCAAATTGTTGTACCTTATCAAATATTTAGTATTAACTCTCCTGGCTTAGCAAAGAATTTGAAGCATACTGTAAAGCATCTCTAGAATTCTTTCATGGTTTGAATATCAAAGCTTTTATACCAATACATGTAAAATTATAATGATAACAAAAGCAAAAATACCTACCTGCACAATAGCCCAAGTCAGTCAGTTGTGATACAGTACATCATTAACAAACCCAGGTTCAGTAACAAACTTACAGCTTATAGTCACCTAATGAGAACTTTCTCTTTGCTTATCCTGATACTTAAGGTTTCTATATTATGCACATGCCCAATCTGATTAATTTACTTAAAATCAGTTGAGGAAGGAGGTACATTTCTAAGTCTGCATTTTTTAATCAAGAGAAAAGCAACAGAATAATAAGAGCGTATGGATGGCAAATAGGGACTTAAATGAGGAGATGGAATTAATCAGACAAATAAAATTGGAATAGCCTCTTGGTTATAGTTATCAATCAAATGTTAGTATCAAGTAAAACCTGGAAATAGCTTTGAAACTGTTCTTCATTTGGTGCTCTTCAGAAATAGCAAGCTTGTTCCTCAATCCCCCAACAACAGCACAGGGACATTGACTAGCATCATTGGATGTCATCTTTCCTTGTTTCTTGGAAGGTAGAGGAAATGGGGTACATAGATTTATAATAATGGAAATGAAAAACAATGGCATCCTATGTTTCCTGGGTCTTTAGTTACAAGTATTATTTTTTCTATACCCTTGAGTAAATAGGAAAGATGTAAGATCTATTCCTTAAATTGATGCAATATGTGGTTAGTACAACAAAAACCAGAGAAGTATTTATTATTGGGTATATAGAAATATTTGCTATTTGGGGTGGATGAGGAGCAGAACCAAGACTGCTAGTCTTGAAAAAGCAGATCACTAATAGTGGTCTTCATTCAACAAGCAGAACACAGCAAACTCATGTTTGGAGGATCTAGCAGAGGAGCATAGCTACTCATATGCCCTTGACTGAAGACCCATCCTCCTCTAGTGAGGAAGGTCATCCTCTTCAATGGAGCAAACAGCTTTGGGAGGGATGCACACAGAGTGCTAAAGGAAGAAAGGGGACATCCGCCTAGTTAGCCAGATCGGCCTAATAAACCCTGGAGATAAATGGGGTGACAGATATCGCAGCCAGATCACCCTCACACCCAACTGCAAAACTCTAGACTCACAGGCTTGGTGTAAAAAAAAAAAATTAGAAACCACAAGTTGGTCCTCCTTACTAAAATCAGTCAGCTATCTTCAGAGTCTCCAAACCACACCAGTACTATTTTAAGTGCTATGAGTAATATAGGAAAATATTAAATGCAATTACTCTAATGTCAAGTATAATTTAATTATAAAATTTGTTTCTATTATTATAAAATTTACACTTTGCAAAAAAAATTAGTTGCATGCAATAAGCAATGCTACAAATAACAATGTCACTACTGAAATATCTAGAAATCTAAAATGTATTTCTTCAGTGATCACCAACATGGTCTCACCTGATTGGAAATGCAGAAACTCTGGCGCAGCCCCCAGACCTACTAAATCAGAACTTGCATTTTACTAGATGTCTGGATCTTGTGATTTAGTTGTACATTCAAGTTGTAAAGCCCTGTCTTAGATGTGTTCATATCAAAGATGGAACTTAAATCACTTTTTAAACTAATGTGTGAGCCTAGAAAAGTAGAGAGGAGACTGTGGAATTTTCAGCAGGTGATCAGGAGAGAAAAAAAGCACATTATAAGAGAGTCTGACACGTATTTCTGGAAGAGTTGCACTTGTCGATTTAGACAGGGAAAGGATTTTACTCAGAGTGGCAACAGTTGTCTTGAAATGTACAAAATGTCTAGTTAAGAGATGGCCTGGAAACCAGATTGAGAGGAACCACTGAGTGTGTGTAAACGATGAGTTTCTGTGCCAAGCCTGACTCACTGCTCAGTTCCAACCATTCAAAACTGAAGAGCTCAACCGCTTACTTGCTGTGAGCATCACTGCTGGCATGTCAGCTGAGTCCTTTTCTGAGTGTTGCCCCATTCAAAGGGAGTTGCTTCCCTCAAGTTACGCCCTCTTCCTAGAGGCAGCCCACATGCAATGGCTGGTTGAAACAGGGCCAAAACATCTGGTGCCCTGACCACAGTTGCAGATACCTGTGAATAAACATCACAGCTTCAGAGTTCTCCGCTGAGTGAGAGGAGATATCTGGTACAAATGCATCTTCTTTTGATCACTATCTCTATTTAGTCCTGCTCCTCTCATTTCCTGGCAGGTGTCGAACCAAGAGAAATCCCAAGTAAATTTCCTACACACGGCTATCTGTGTCAGAGTCTGGTTTCAAAAGTTCTGACACAATACTATTCTCCCCAAAATGTACTTTGCCACTAAGAAATGTGTTAGCTCATCTATATATTTACTCTGGTACTGTTCTTTGATTATTTTTGTGCTTTAAGTGTTCATTTTATACAGTATAGCTACTTCTTGAGGAGAGGAGCATGTCTTTAAAAAAACATAATGTAAGTACAGGTTTAAGTAAAAAGCATTTATCTTGTACTATGTGAATTAACAAAATCTAATCTTTTTAAAGAATTTTTTATTTGAATGGCAGATACAAATACATACACACACACATACACACACAGAGAGAGAAAGAGAGAGAGAGAGAGAGAGAGAGAGAATCTTTCATCTGCTAGTTCACTCCCCACATGGCTACAATGCTAGGTCTGGGCCTATTCACTGCCAGGATCCAGGAGCTTCTTCCCAGTCTCCCACGTGGGTGCAGGAGCTGAAACATTCACAGGCACGTTATCAGGGAGCTGGATCCAAAGTGGAGCAGCATTGCCACCCATATGGGATGCCAGTACCACAGGCGAGGCTTAACCCTCTATGCACCAGTGCCAGGCCCCAAATTCTAATTTTTGAAGTGCATTTATATTAAACTTTCTCCAAGAGGTATAAAATAAGCAAATAAAGTTTTAGAAAAGCACTTGTGAACCAAGAATTGCCTGTGTACTGATTTCAGCCCTGCATATCATCCATATCAGCCCTTTCATTTATCCCTATAACAACACTTGGAACATAGTAGGCACTCAATAAATGTCAGTTGACTTAATGAATAAAGGAGTAGCAACATTTATATACAATATTGTAGTTCAAACATTACTTTACTATGCATCCTTATTTAATCCTCCAGATAACTATCAGGCTTCAGTATCAATTACAACAGGAAGCTAAGCGCACACTAAAACAACCAAATTTTCAAAAGAATTGATTCCCAGACTAATTCCAGATTTACTGCATTGGATACCTCACTGCTTCTCAAACTTAAATATGTGTTACTTTATAATAAACTCCTAATGAATGGTAATTGTCAGCGGTTCATACTGTAAGGAGGAAATACAGATAGACCTGTGGCAATGTATTGTTACAAAGTTTCTCAGGTGATTTTGATGTGTGGTTACTCAGATTTGGATGTTTTTTTTTTTTTCTTTTCTTTTTTCCTCAGATATGCTGACCTTACTCCCAATAAATTTGATTTAAGTAATCCAGGGCTAAATTTCATACTGCCATTTTTCTTAATTTGTATCCAGGATTAAAAACCATGGCTAGAGATTTTGCTCAAGAATATATAGCCACACAGTGGTAGAAAGCAGGACAACATCTGGGTTTCAATTTAGTGTTCATAAACTCTCCAGGGAAAATACAATTTCTGAATTGCCCCACTCATGATCAAGAGTAGATTTGGCTCTGATAAGTATCTGAATTACATAATAACCGTAAACACATAAGTTACCACAAGTATAAAATGAAGGATAGATACTTGGATCAGAAAATAAAGTGGGTAAACTTCACTTAATTCTTTTCAGTATCCACCAGCAATGTTTTTTGAATCTTTAAGCATTCTTCCCCTGGAGATTCCAGAAAATCGTTCCATACATTCTATTAACATCCATTTCATCATCTCTGGAAACTGCACCTTTCCAACTTCCTTCTATATCTGGGGAACACATGATGTTTCTACCACTCCCTAAATTCTACAAAATTCCAATAGTGCTAGTAAAATACCTTTCATGTACTTACATTCTTATCCTTTTATTGGAATGCAATCCACAAGTATTTCTGTGAAAAATTATAGTCACTGCTCATGATGAGCAAGAAATATAGGCAAAGTTAGCCACATGTGCATGACATCAGATTTTCAACATCATGTAGCAGGCGGTAAAGCGCAAAAATTTTTGATGAGGTCTCAGCCACTAGATGCCGCTGATGTGTCTGCACGCCTTGGAAGTAAATTCTACAGAACTATAAAGGCTTATATCTTGGAAAATAAAATGCTGTTACTATGGTGACCAGCTGAGATTATGGATAATGAGAGTACCATGTTTTCCACTCTCTAAGGAGCTATTGTTCTCCAGATATTGCTCTATGCTGAGCATTACTGACCTTCAAAATGCATCAAAATCATTGGTTCTTTCCTTTCTAAAATAAAGGGTATTTCACTCAATACTTTTGTGTGAGTGAGTAGCTGAATATATCAGTTATTCACACACACACCTACACACACTATGGAGATGAACCATGATTTAACACATTTCTATTATTTAGGTACAGAGGAGTGATCAAAAGTCTTCACTCTGATATCACAGCTTTTACAACTTTAGTTGTTCCATAGTCTTTAAGGTTATCCATCTTCAAAGTCAGAGGAATTGAAGAAACTAACTCAATACATACGCATATCATCATCTGCAATAGCATTAAATATCCATGCAGGTATAATTGTAGGCAAAAGGATATTTTCTCTGGATTAATGATTTAAGAAATTTTCAATTTAGTTTGAGAAAATCATGAGAGACACAGATAATTTTCTCCTAAAGCCAGCTTTGGACAAGGAAATAGTCACAGTGAAATATGAATCTTTTACATAACACAGTTGGAACAGTGTTTAAAGATGTTAAAAGGTTAAATTATATTTGTTGTGTGCTTACTAGTATCTTCAATAGGAAATCTGTGAAATTAAGGTTCATATTTATGCATTTTTAGAAAATTGAATGGAAGGGAAATTTTCAGTGGCTATTGTGGTGTTCTATAAGAATGTCTCACACAAAGATATTCCCTCAAAATCATTACTTGAACTTTAATAGCCTAAGAAAATAAAAAATTAATTGATATATCTCAAAATTCAAGAAAGAGAATTAATGACCAGATTTGTCATGTCAAAAGACCTTATACAATAACTAATTTGTATGAAAGAGTAATAAATACATCCATTTTCATAGTATATGATGGGTTACCATTAACCCAGAAAACTACACCCAATCATTCCTCTCAAAAGCTATCAATGTGCTACTTAAACATAAAGTGAACTTGATGTGCCACTTCCTTATGCCCAGTCTCCAATGGCACAAAATAGTTCCTAGAAATCACAACGTGGTATGTAGTTTCTTAACAGTAATGGCATCTTTTAAAAACAAATGGAAGATGGAGCTGTCAAGAATATCTGAAAATAAATATCAAGGGACATTTTTCAAACACTAACCTGTCATTTGGGTCATAGTTTTCCAAAACACAGGAAATTGTGAAAGTACTAGTTTTAGCCACCCTGATTCAGCTGTCATTTCCATAAAAATGTATTAGAAACATCAAGGAACTATAAACAATAGCATTATGCACCCCATAGTAAACTTTACTCTTTAATGGACAACGAATTCTGTAACAAAGCACCACAAAACTGGGATGCTTTAAGCAACAGAAATTCTGTGTGTCTCTGAAACCAGGTGATTTGGTAGCAATCTTTGACATTTCTTGGCTTTTAACTGTGTAACTCCAGGCTCTGCCTTCATTTTGGCATGGTCTCCTCCTTGTGTGTCTCTGTCTTCACATGGCCATCTTCTGGTAATGACAACAGTTACATTGCATTATGAGACCCTGTTGTTCCAATATGATCTTATTTTAACTAATAACATCTGCTAAGATTTTATTTCCAAAGAAGCTCACTTTCTGAGATAATGAGAGAGAGAATTTCAACATATTCTTTTGAGAGAACACAATTCAACCTATAACACTCTCACAATACCAGAAAATGCTTATAAATCACCAGCACTTCCTTCTCTTGGGTTGTAAGCTTTGTAGGAGGTCACAAAATTTAAAAGCTATCATCAACTTTACAAGGCTGTATTGTAAGCTTTCAAAATGGCGTCCTGTGATTAGCATAAACTAATGAAGAGTACAAAGGAATTTCTGTAGTCTTTTCTGACATTCACTGGTATTCATGCAGAAATGTACTTAACATTATATAATTTTAAGAAGTATACTGGCATTTCTTCTTAGTTGGCATTGGCAACTAAAAAAAAATCCTATGGAGATTGACATGAATGACAAGGACAATTATTTTGAAGAAATGTTCAATTTAGTAAAAATAGTTTTATTTTATATTTGATTAGTGAATATGTAGCAAATATTCCTTCTCATATTTCATATAAATATGCAAGTGAAGAAAGGAAAAGAAGTGGAAGGGTCCAAACACAATGAAAAGAAAAGGAAACCGAGTAGGTAGTTGTCTGGTTTGATTGGTTTAGCTTGTATGTATGTAGGAGATATTGCACTGCACTCAGTAAAAATTAACAAGTATTACATGCTAATTAAATTTTTAACAAATAACATGATTAAAAATAAAAAAATTTCAGCCTTATAAATCTTCAGATTAAAATAAAACTCTCCAGTGCCTTAATCTGCTTAACCAAGAGTATTCTAGCTGTAATTAAGCAATACATATTTTTGAACTTTCATCATGTGTTCCAAAACTTCCAGAAACCAAAATGTGTTCATTCATCCATTGATTGATTTATATTTTTCCCATATCCATGAGAACCCAAGTTCCAAGCATTGTTATAGGTTCTATACTTGAATAGTCTCAGGTCCAGCACTGAAATTAGACTATGGGAGTATATGATGAATCTTAGCTAGACTACCAAACTTGTAAAGACAGTGAGTCCCTCGTATTAGAGTTCAGAAAAAAATGCAAAGGGCATTGCAAAATACATATTTTGTCAATTACCTTTTGATTAGTTTTTCAGGTGGTGATAACAGATTTTCTTTTAGTTTTCAAGTGAAGCTTTGGATTGCTTTTACCAGTGTTTATACAAAGAAACAAATTTCATAATGGTAACCACATAAAGAGCCCTCCAATTTCACACACACAAAAAAATGTTCAACACTAAATCCAACTCTTTCATTCTCTAACAATATATATTTGCATACTGCCCACTTATTTTGTTGCAATAATCACCTATCACCCAATTCAAGATCATTTTTTTTCCTTTTTGAACATTTCCTTTATAAGGCCTCTCATTCACTTTCTTTTTGTTTTTTTATTTTTATTTTTTGACAGGCAGAGTGGACAGTGAGAGAGAGAGACAGAGAGAAAGGTCTTCCTTTGCCGTTGGTTCACCCTCCAATGGCCGCCGCCACCCGCCCGCTGTGGCCGGTGCACCGCGCTGATCCGATGGCAGGAGCCAGGTACTTCTCCTGGTCTCCCATGGGGTGCAGGGCCCAAGCACTTGGGCCATCCTCCACTGCACTCCCAGGCCACAGCAGAGAGCTGGCCTGGAAGAAGGGCAACCGGGACAGAATCCAGCACCCCAACCGGGACTAGAACCTGGTGTGCCAGCGCCATAAGGCGGAGGATTAGCCTATTGAGCCATGGAGCCGGCCTTCATTCACTTTCTTAACTTAATCTCCATGTTTTTCTATCTATCCCTTCTTCTTTAATTTCACACTCACCACTCTCATTATCAAACACTGATTTTTTTAAATGGTCTCCCAATTTGAATTTTTTGCCTGTCTGTCTGACTGAAGCACATTTATGATCACAATATTCCCTTTAAATAAAAATCTTTGATTTCATTGTCCCAAAGAATAAAGCCCTATGTTTACTATTTAAGGTCTTGTATACTTGTTCTTCTCATCCCATACCTTGTCTTCTTAATATTGATCAAATAAAAACTTTTATTTCCAAGATAAAATAACTTCTTTAACCTGAGCATTCTCAACTCATTACATTGCTTACACTGGATTCTCAGTAAAAATGTCTTTATATTATCGAATAATTCTAATAATTGATCATAATATTACTTAACTATATAAAATAATATATGAAAGGTATTCAAGTGTTCACAGAAATACATAGTATGAAAAAACTGTGCATGCATTTCAAAAATATTTTGCACCAAAATAAATTTTATTAACTTATTGTAATATGTCTGGGCAGGATTTAGTTTGAGACACTAACAAAGATAAGACATTAATTTTAAAATAGCCGCTGATAGAGAAACATGGATTCTGCTCAAATTGAAGAAAGAAAAAACATAAAATTGATGTTAACCTTGGCTGGGAGAACCTTGGTGCTTATAAAAAGCTTGTGGTGACAATGTCCCAAAGAAACCAACAGTCTACAAATGGATAACTTGTCTTCATCAGGCACCAGATGATGCTGAAGATAAAAACCCACAGCAGCAGATCATCCACGGCTTTTTTCAAGGAGAAAATTCTCGCTGTTCTCTCCTTAATTGAAAAGGACTGACAATTAACAGCAGAAACAAAAACAAAAACCACAGACATTTCAACGGACTCAACATACACAATTTTGACACAAAAATTAAAGTTGGAAAAACTTTCTCCTTGATGAATGCCACAATCTATGCCTAGATCAACTGAAAAGAGTAGGGAATGATAAACAAGTGGAATTGGAGAGGGCATGTTGATACACTGGTTAAGACACTGCCTGGGATGCCTGAATCCCATATCTGAGTGCCTGGGTTTGCTTCTAAGCTCTATTCCCAATTCTACCCTCCTGCTAAAACAGATCCTGGGAGACAGCTGTGCTAACTCAGGTAGTAGTTGGGTGCCTCACACACATTTTGGAGATTGGATTCTGTTCCCAGGTTCCAGGTATTTGGGGAGAGGTAGACTTCTTCCCATCTCTAGAGCTGGTGAGAAAGGTATTTTATGATGGGTTTTTTTGAAGATCATTTGTATTTCAGCTAGTTTTGCCATGTTCCATGCTTTGTCCTTCAAGGTACACCAAGCTGCCAGGCCCTTATTTGTTGAAATACGCCTTGGCCTAAATGATTAATATGGTTAGTTCATATTGCTGAATATAAATGGCATAGATTTATAAGATAGAGACAGAGCAGTTTTACTGTAGACTGTGTAGATATTAGTTTGGATGCATTCATTTAAATAATTGTGTAATTCTTCGTATGGTCAAAACATATTCTATTATTCTATTACACATTTCCAGACCTCTCTGTGAAGCATGATCAAATAGCTGTTCTTTTCTATTAAGTTCACTCAATGCACATTGAAATTTCTTTATGTGCAATGGAAAAGAAAAGGAAATATTGTTATTTAAAATTATTTCATTTAATTATTTATAATTATTAATGAAGTGTTGGCCGGTGCCGTGGCTCAATAGGCTAATCCTCTGCCTTACGGTGCCGGCACACCAGGTTCTAGTCCCGGTTGGAGCGCCGGATTCTGTCCCTGTTGTCCCTCTTCCAGGCCAGCTCTCTGCTGTGGCCAGGGAGTGCAGTGGAGGATGGCCCAAGTACTTGGGCCCTGAACCCGCATGGGAGACCAGGAAAAGCACCTGGCTCCTGGCTCCTGGCTTCGGATCAGCACGGTGTGCCGGCCGCAGCGGCCATTGGAGGGTGAACCAACGGCAAAAGGAAGACCTTTCTCTCTGTCTCTCTCTCTCACTGTCCACTCTGCCTGTTAAAAATAAAAAATAAAATAAAATGAAATTATTTCATTTAATTATTTATAATTATTAATGAAGTGTTAATATTTTAGGCCCAATATTGAAATAACTTTATCCTATTTGTATGTATGTGCTGGCGCCATGGCTCAATAGGCTAATCCTCCGCCTGCAGCGCCAGCACCCAGGGTTCTAGTCCCGACTGGGGTGCCAGGTTCTAGTCCCAGTTGCTCCTCTTCCAGTCCAGCTCTCTGCCATGGCCCAGGAGTGCAGTGGAGGATGGCCCAAGTCCTGGGGCCCTACACCCGCATGGGAGACCAGGAGAAGCACCTGGCTCCTGGCTTTGGATCAGCGCAGTGTGCAGCCATTGAGGGGGTGAACCAACGCAAAAGGAAGACCTTTCTCTCAGTCTCTCTCACTGTTCACACTGCCTGTTAAAAAAAAAAAAAAACAAAACACAGGTTACTTCTTAAACTGATTTAATATTTTCTCCACAAATTCATAGAATAAAACTATAGATGTTTGATGCCCATTAGGTTGTAGCTTAAAGACAAAATTATTATGAATGCTATTATAAATTTATTTCAAAAATTTAAAAAATAGGTAACAATTTTGGTAATAATATAATTTTTGGATGAGTATATTTATTTAAGAACATAGAGATTTTATACATCCTTCAAAAAACACTGATCATGTAAGTGCATTTCAAAAAGCTTGTGGAAAAATGGGATCAAAAGAGAAGCTAGGGGCCAGCGAAGTGGTGTAGCAGGTAAAGCCACAGTCTGTGGCACCAGCATCATATATGAATGCTGGTTCAAGTCCCAGCTGCTCCACTTTCTATCCAGCTCCCTGCCAATGTGCCTGGGAAAGCTGTGGAACAGGGCCCAGGTACTTGTGCCCCTACACCCTCATAGGAGAACTGGAAGCAGCTCCAAGTCCTGGCTTCAGACTGGCCCAACTCGTGCTGTTGCTACCATTTCAGCAGTAAATCAGTGGATAGAAGATCTCTCTCTCTCTCTGACTCACTCACTCTTTCTCTCTCTCTTTCTCTCTGTAACTCTGCCTTTCAAATAAACAAATAAATCTAAACAACAAAAAAAAAGACAAGCTCATTTGGGGATATAATTTTTTTTTACTTCATGGACAGTTTTCTCATAATACATATTTTCATGAATTTTTTAAAGATCCTTCATATGCATGGAATTTTTAATGATATATTTATTTGAAAGGCAGAGAGACAGAGAGAGAAGAAGAGAGAAGACAAGAGAAAGAGAGTGAGAGAAAGATAAAGCAAGGATCCAGGAACTTTGTCAGGGTCTCCCACGTGGGCCGCAGGAGCCCAAGTACTTGAGCCATCTTCCAGGAAACCGGATCAGAAATGGAGCAGTCAGGATTCAAACCAGCTTTACAACTTTGGATACTAGTGTCACAAGCAGCAGCTTAACTCACTGTACCACAATGATGGTCTTGAGAGGCATAGATTTTTAAAAGCTTTGCATCAAAGTAAACCTGCTAATTCCATTTCCAAGATCATTCTGAAGTACTCTGATATGAATCACAAAACCACCTTTTACCCATATTTGTAACATGACTATAAAATAGTGAATACTGAAAATAATTGATGTGGAAGGTGGGAAATACAGAAGAGGAAGGCCTATCAGAAGATGCTCAGCTCAGCTAAAGAAAATGAAAATGTAACAAGGAGCACGTCCTAGAAAATTGAAGGTCAGATATTCTCATTACTTTGTGGACAGGGAACTCTAGATTCATGGAGCTAGAAATGAAATCATGACCCAACAATCCTTCCCCAATGCACATTAAAACTGATTTTAATTTTAAAAATGAACCAACTAAAAGAACTCTGTAGAATCCTAAATCCCATTTTTAATTATAAAAGTAATTGCAATTCCCCTATAGAAAATAAAAGCCAGCCAGTAAGTCAAGCCTACAGAAGGAATAATCTATAATTTAACATTTAAAATTGAGCTAAAAGATAATAAGAATTGTAAAAGGTAAAAAAAAAACTAAAAAAACTAATAAAATAAGAAATGTAGCAAGAAATTATAATTTAGAAAAATTAAAAAGCAAGATGCTTAGGGAAGAGAGACATAAATATAGATAGAGGTAACCAAACTTAAGCAAGAATTGAAATGAAATGAAATATAATATCAGAGATAAAAATCTACAGTACAGGGTGTGCATTTGGTCTGATGATTAAGACGACAGATGGGAAACCTACATCCTACATTGAAGTGCCTGAGTTGAAGTCCCAGGTCTGGCTCCTGATTCTAGTTTCTGTTTTGAGCCCTGGGGAGTGGGGAGATGTCCCAAGTAAGTGAATTCTTGTCACTCATTTGGGAGGCCTGGATTGAGCTCCTGCCACCTAGCTTCAGGGCCTGGACATTATGTGCATTGGAGTTGGGGAGCTAACAGTTGGGAGAATTCTGTCTCTCTCTTTCTCTGTTTTCTCCCTCTATCTTTCCCACAACTCAAATAAATAAATAATTTATCATCATGCTGGGAAGATCAAGTTTCTTCAGGGGAAAGTAAATCAGATTACTTTTAAACTTTTCAAAGCAAGACTTTGTGCTGGAAGTCAATGGAGTACCATTTTAAATATGCAAGAGGAAGAAGAAAGGGAAGGGCAGGAAATGGGAGGGAGGGAAGGGAAAAGAAGGAAGGGAGAATAGGAGAAGGATGAAGAAGGGAAGGGGAAGGGAGGGGAGGGGAGGGGAGTGAAGGGAAGGGAAGGAAAGAAGAGTAGGGAAGGGGTGAAGATGGGGAGGGGAGGGGAGGGGAGGGGAGGGGAGGGGAGGGGAGAGAAGGGAAGGGAAGGGAAGGGAAGGGAAGGGAGGAGGAGAGGAGGGAAAAGGTAGGGGAACAGAAGGAGAGGGTAGGGAGGGAAGGGAAGGGAAGGAAAGAAGAGTAGGGAAGGGGTGAAGATGGGGGAGGGGAGGGGAAAGGGAGGGAAGGAGAGGGGAGAAGAGAGGCGAGGAGAGGAGAGGAGAGAAGAGGAGAAAAGGGAAGAGAACAGAAGAGAAAAAAGAAGAGGATGTTTCAATAAATTTTATACCCAGATCAAATGTATTTTAAGCATAAATATTCCAATATATTTTTGGAATATAAGAATTTGTGGACTACTGGTCCTTTGAGTACTTTTTAAAGAATACAAAGAGAATGATATTCATATAACCAGAAAGCTAAAAACCACCCACCTAAAGACTGATGGGCTGTTAAACACTATCATCACATAAGAGTGGTTTGTATGCCACCAGGAACTTCAGCATCACACTCATCAATCACCTAAAATCAGCCAAAACAGATCACTGATTTATTTTAGTTTTGATCTTTAAAATCTTGAGCTGTTTGGAACCGTCCCTCGTGGGGATATCAATCTAAGCTACTAATTCTGTTTGTGTTATTCTTTCATTTTTTTCTATAGCTTACATGAGAGATTGTTGGAAGATGTATTGATGATCTCCATTTTGTCCATCAGACCTCTGGAGAAAGCAACTGTGTTATAAATATTGTGCTACTGTACTTCCACATCCAAGAATGTGAAATGACTTTGCCATTCTTAGATTTAACTTTTTAATTGTAACCCCTGTTCCTTAAGAATCAATTTTCAAAAGAAAGAGTGTCAAAGAGATAACAAAGAGAACAAGAAGTAAGAGGAGGAGGAGAAAGAAAGGGCAAAGAAGAGAATGAAGGATATAAAAGAGAATGATGGAGAAAACAAGGAAGAAGAAAAGAGGAGCAGAAGGGGAGGTTAGAAGATGGAGGGCTGGTAGGAGGGAAAGGAGAAGGAGGCAGAAAGCAAGGGAGAGAAGAGAGATAAGAAAATAGGAATGGGAGAAGGGAGGGAAAGTTGATAGGGAAAGGAAGAAAATGTGGAGAGAGGAAGATGAGGAAATACTGTTATGAAGAAAGTAATGGGAGAGGGACAGAGAGGTCAACCCACAGCAATATTAAGGGCAGACATTTCAGTATAAGGGATAGAGACAAGAGGATTTACAGACTACAGTGATCAAAGCAGAGACCAGGTAGGCAATTTTAACACCTGGGGAGGAGGCTTTAGAAATCCTTTGGATTTTTGCTAGCAAAAAAGGGAGATTTGGAAGAACTAGAGTCTCAGTAAGAATCTCAAAAATATGAACTTTACTAGTATGCTATCTACTAGTACAACTAGGTTGATTAGGCCTAGAAGACTAGGGAATATTTTCCATTGAAAGCCATAATAACAAAAACTTCCTTGTGTATACTATACCATGAAAAAGTTAACTAAAACTATTAATAATGTGTTGAATAAATGGGCACACACATAATTTCAATGAATTTATTTATATTTTGAAATTATGAGTAGCATCCTTATTAAATAACATTTAATTGATACTGATGGAACTTAGATTGACATCCTTTTTGCTTATTTTCAGAGGACAGAGTACTTAAAATTAATAAACTACTGTTTCATGGAAATCTTGATGTATTATCAGATGACAGAATTTAAAAGGGCAAAGCAGCAAAAGACAGCCAAATCTACCTTTTTATAAATGCCATTAATCCCCCAGGAGGCAGAGACTTCCTGGCCAATTCAACTCACAAGGATTCCACCTACAAGTCTTCCTAAACTGTTCCTTGTCTAAAGTCCTAGGCCTCCATAGAAAAGATACCTCTGATTGCTTAAACATGCTATATAAAAAGCATAAAACTTTTGTTGATAGTTCTTTATCTCATTTCTGAACAAATGTCTCCTACATTCATTTATTTCTGAATGTATTTACTGACATATTTACATTTTTCTCTTTATCTTCCATGTCTGCTTTGATGGTATGTCAATTGCAGTAATGAAAAGGACTTGCAGTGATGTAACCATGGCTCCTCCCTGGCTCACTACAAGGTCAAGTTAGAATCACTATGGCTCTCCAAGCCACAAGTTACTCTTCTAAAAAATGGGTAAAATAAACATAAATAGTTTAATTGAATTGTTGTGTAAGGGTTAAATGAAATGATTTGTATAAAATTTTAGAACCATTTCCAAAACATGGTTGTCATTCAGTAAATGTTGCTTTTATTTCACTGTAATTTCTAAGAGAAATGAGAGTTGGGGACAGCATTTGATGAGTTTTTGGCTGTAGAATATCTACCAGGAGAACATGAGAAGGAAAGAAGGCAATAAAAATTTCTGGATATTAATAATTCTGATAGATGTGATGATGATGTAAACTGGAGAGACCATATCAAGATGGTGGTTGAAGAACCAAAAAGAGTCACATTTATGTGTTTGAGGGTAGTAATTTTTTCTTCTTAGATTAAATGGTTCCATGTGTTTTCACTTGTAAGATTCAGCTGTAAAATAAATATAAAGATTCTCAAGGTAAAAATCTGTTTCAGAAATAATGCCCACCAAAAGTTTTTTGCTGTAATTACATTGCTGCTTTCTTTTTCTAAAAGAGTTATTTATTTATTTATTTATTTATTTGAAAGCCAGAGTTACACAGAGGCAGAGAGAGAGAGAGAGAGAGAGAGAGAGAGAGAGAGGTTTTCCATTCGCTGGTTCATTCCCCAAAGGGCTGCAATGCTGGAGCTGGAACAATCCGCAGCCATAAGCCCAGAGGTTCTTCCAGGTCTCCCCCATAGGTGCAGGGCCCAAAGACTTGGGCCATCTTCCACTGCTTTCCCAGGCCATAGTAAGAGCTGGATCGGAAGTGAAGCAGCTGGAATTCAAATTGGCGCCCATATAGGATTCCACACAGCAGGCGGTGGCTTTACCTACTATGTCACCGCGCAGGCCCCCATTGTTGTTTCTTTAACAATTTTTAAAGTACATAGATTATGTTTGGAACTTATTTATAGAATGAGAAAATGATTCTATTTCAAGCATCTACATTTTATCTTGTTTAAAAATAAATATACAATAAGTACATCACTTCCTATTATGATTTTAATGTCATTTGTCCCCCAAAAGTTCATGTGTTGAGAACTCAGTCCCCAAGGAGGGTAGTGGTATTGGGAGATGGAGTGGAACCTTTCCAGTGGGAAGTTCATTGGAATTGTGTCCTTGAAAAGGATTAAGTTATTTGTTTTGGGATTCTAGTTAGTTCATTTGAGATCAAGTTGTTATGAAAGCCTAAGCCTTGCCCCACACAGTCTTTCTGGCTTCCTGTTTGCTATTGGATTCCTCCTCCTGCATGAACATTCATCATTTCAATGGCTAGAAGCTCCTCACCAGAGGCAGATCCAATGGAGCTGCCCCATCTTAGACTTTCTGCCTCCAAAATGGTGAGCTAAATGTATCTTTATTTTTAGAGAAGTTGATATTTTTGAGTATTTCATTGTAGCTTTGAAAAACTGACTAATACAATCCATTACAGGTCAGAGATATTCAAGAGTGAAATGATCTAATTTAGAACGAATGAGTACCCAACTCCTTAAATGAAAATGATGCAGAAGGAATATGTTGAAAAATATTATAAAGTTACTTTACTTCTATGTATGTGGTCCTCTCTGTTTGTATTTTGTTTTTATTTTACTTTGTAGGTTTTGCCTTTTGTCCTTCAACTGTTGCAAACAGAGGAAAGAATCTAATGGAACATGATGTCTGGGGAGAATAGTCATATTTATAATCTATGAAAATTCTTATACTTGGGCTTCTACTTAAATGTTCTATGTTTGCTTAAATTTTGATGACATATTAGAATAAAATTCCAAATGGATATATTAACCTTCATTATTATTTTTAAATAAATCTTTGACAAAAACACATTGAAGTTAACAAAATATATTCCTGGCAGAGAGATGACTCATATACACAGCAAAGGTCTCCATTTGCGAGTAACTCAGAAAAGTACAAATATAGAAACATCTTATGTGGGAAAGCAAATTTCTATGTCCAAAGCCATGAAATTACCAACCAATAGCCAACATCCTAAACTCTCACAAATTAACTGAGCCTTATCATATGGTGCATGAATTGCAGTTCTTTAATATTTTACTATACAATTAAGCTGTATGTATGTAGAGTTCATATAATTCCATGGTTTTAAATTTAAATCCAAGTTAGGAAAGATTTTATACTATATATTATTTACCCAACCACATTTTATTTTGTAAAATAGTTGTGTTTTAAGCAAAACTATCACAAAGCACACTAAAATAGAGAAAAGTTTTAAGTTTATATACCATGTATAAAAAGTTTAAATAAATTATTAGCTAAATATATTAGATACTAAAAATAGAAATTATAAAGAGATTAATTTGAAACTTTTATTGAGCTATATAATTTAACTGAAAAAGCTACTGGAACTCTTTTTCCAATTCACCAGTTTAATCTACACTTTTTGACTCTTAGAGCAAGCAATATAAAATGTGAGCTGGTTCATAATTTAAAATGAATGATATTCAAATATCAAATCGGGGCAAATTGAGGATACAACTGTGGCCTTACAAATCAAAAAGAAACAAAATTGGGAATGAAGTTCTATCTTACCAGTTTTGAAATATAGATTTATAAAGCTCCATTTTCTAATTCTTTGTCTTCTTTGAATTCCAATAAAAAGATTTCAAAGACATTCTGAGCTACCATAAAAATGTACTTCTGTGCTTGAAATTTTTTAAGAATATTATCTACTTCAAAGATAGAAACAGATACTAAGTTCAGTGAATCTGTACATAGTCACTTTTCTAAAGCAGCAGACTTTTGGCTCAGTACCACCTGACAATTTCTTTGTCCAACCCACACTAAAAATAGGTCTTTATAGAATGGAAATGTTGAGACATTAACTATAACAATGTGAATGAGTACCACCATAATAAGAATTCCTCATCAACTCCCGGTTTATGTTATATTAACATATGAAAAAGCTATTTAAACATTAAAATTAATACATCATAAAACAATGGTAATGCTTCATACAAAATATAGTTTTATTTGAATCACAACTACCCACAATAGCTATGAATATCCCCATTCAAACTGCTATCATGAATATTGTATAAAATGAGAAGAATAAACTAAAAGTAAAATTAGAATACTGCTTTATAAATTATAATATGTCAAACTAACAAATGGTAGACTTGTCATATTGAGCAACTAAACGTCTAAATGATCATTCAGTACTCACAGTGTAGGAAGGGAAAAAAAACACTGGCTTTGTTGCCTCTAAAGCAGTTGCTCGATTTTTCATACTGTCATTCTGCTCTATTAGCAAAGCCTAACACAATTAGGTATGAATATGCAGTAATAACATGCAAATTGTTCCCTCACAATTGCCCTAAGGCAGCAGTCTCAGCCTTTCTAAGCTTGATTCCTTCTACATCATTACAGGCTTGGCATAATTCATCAGAATAAAAAATACCTCAGCCTTATTGCAAGTGGCCAGCTAGTAAAATCATCGGGCGTTGTTAACCACTCTCCCTCGATGGGTTTGTTAGCGATGCTGTCCCCAGCTCCCTGCCACTCCTGCACTTGTACATGCTTCCCTTGGGTAATGTTAGACACTACATTTGAGCCTGCCAGAACAATTAACCCTACTGTTAATTAGAATGAAATGTCAGGCGCACAGATGGTACAAGCTGGCACCCTGCCATCCCGCCAACTGCTGCTGAAAGCAGCTACCCTACTGCTGACAGCTGCTCAGCCATGTCCCAAACCAGCAGATGTCAAAACTTTCCAGCTGAGGAAGGTTAAAAAAAGCAAAGAGGAGGGGTTTCTCATCCCAGCAGTGATGATGACTGTTTTAGTGCCATTGTATCTATTACCTGTTGTCACACTGTACCAATCAAGAGGAAGTCTGCAAGCAGAGAGACACAAATTTAAAATAATGATACTAATAATCATAACATAAATAAACACAATATGGCTATAATTCAATACAAGTGTAAAACGGAGCTGGCACCAAACCAAATCGCTGAACTTCTTCACCAAATTTTCCATCTGTTGAGTGGCATATTTCAATTTATATTTTCAAAGAGAAAAAAAAAAAACATTCAACATTCCCAAATCAAGCCATTCAATAAGCCACAAAACATTGCCTCTTTGATCTTCAGCTAAAAACTGATTTGTTTCAGAAATCATATTTAGGGATGAATTTATTTTTCCTGATGTTCTTATTTTTCATAACTTATGAAAATAATACACAAGATGATAATTTGTGTTTCTCTCTGTACTCATATATATATATATATATATACACACATGGTCCAGAGAAAGAGATAACAGCAATATCCATGAAAATATTAAAAATTAAATCTGATTAGACAATAAAATTGCAACTGAATACCATTTTGGTTAAAAATCAACTTCAGAATTCTAACCTGAAGGTTGGCTAATCTTGTGGCTAAAAAACAAATTAGTGATCACATTATGAATTAGTTGGGAGTACAAACTAATTTTTGACATAATAGGATAGGACCATAAACACCTAGTACTTATTATATTTTAACTTAGGAAGTGATTTTTGTAGAATTACTATTAAACATGGAAAATGTAGAAATGTGAAAGCAATCTTACAGTAATGCTGAGTCATTCTCTTTAGTAGCATGAATATTATAACCTAAATGTCACAAAATTTGAAGTTCATGCTTCTGTTATTTCTACTCCAATTAAAAATCATCTATTGGTAAATTAATCTTTAAGTAACATATAAGAATATATGAATCTCAAAAGAAAAGCTACAATCAAAAATTCTTTTGAGCACTCAGAGGAGTATAAAACCATACATACAACCATCTTTTTTTTTTTTTTTTTTTTTTTTTTGACAGGCAGAGTTAGAGAGTGAGAGAGACAGAGAGAAAGGTCTTCCTTTTTCTGTTAGTTCACCCCCCAAATGGCCGCCTGCTATGGCCGGCATGCTGAAGCTGGCGCACTGCGCCGATCCGAAGCCAGGAGCCAGGTGCTTCCTCCTGGTCTCCCATGCAGGTGCAGGGCCCAAGCACTTGGGCCATCCTCCACTGCCTTCCTGGGCCACAGCAGAGAGCTGGCCTGGAAGAGGAGCAACCGGGACAGAATCCGGCGCCCTAACTGAACTGGGACTAGAACCCTGGGTGCCAGCGCCGCAGGTAGAGGATTAGCCAAGTGAGCCACGACACTGTGCAATAACCATTATTTCTAATTACACATGAGTAATACTAATAGATATATAGATATGTGAACCTTGTATCAGGTAGAATTTTTCTGTCATGCAACACTAAAATTAACTTACACCAAGGCTATTTAACAGAAAAGTATGGAATGGTTTATAGTCAATTTGGGAAGAAAAGAAAAAATTGAGGATTGACTTGGAAAGAATAAGAGCAGCTTAGGAAACAAGGGGGCAGGAATAACACACAAACTAACATAAATCAGTTCAAATCATTCCTAAGAAGTTAAATTTCAGGTGGACTACTCTGGTTCATGTTCCCAAGCTTGAAGTGTGTGGTATAACTTAATGACTCCAACAATATTGAAACAAATGTTTGGTTGTTACTATCAGGACGAGTGTATTTTTAAAAAACTTTAAACTGATCTTCTGTAAAAAAAAAAAAAAAAAAAAAAAGAAATTATCAATTCCCAACTTGACTCTCACTGGGATTAAACATGACAATAGGTCTGATCTGATTTCATCATCATTTAAAAAAAATCATCTATTATTTTTCACTTTATGTTTCTGTGTGGGAGCAAACTGTTGAAATCCTTACTTAATGTATACTAAACTGATCTTATGTATAATAAGATAATCGAAAATGAATCTTGATGTGAATGGAAGGGGAGAGGGAGTGGGAAAGGGGAGGGTTGTGAGTGGGAGGGACGGTATGGGGGGGAAGCCATTGTAATCCATAAGTCGTACTTTGGAAATTTATATTCATTAAATAAAAGTTAAAAAAAAAGACAAAAAAAAACCTTTTTATTTCTTTGAAAGGCAGAGTCACAGAAAGAGAGTGGAAGAGAAAGAGAGAGAGAGAAAAATCTTCCACCCATTGCTTCACTCTACAAATATCCACAACAGTCAGGGCTGGGCAAGGCTGCCCAGCGCTTCATCTGGGTCTCCCACGTGGGTGGCAGTGGCCCATGCACTTGAGGATCCTCTACTGCTTTGCCAGGCAGATTTGCAGGGAACTGGATAGGAAGTGGAACAGCTGGGACTCGAATTGGCATCCTTAGGAGACGCCAGTGTCACAGGCAGCATCTAACTTTGCTACACCATAACGTCGGCCCCACAAGTGGATTCTATACATCAAAAACAACAGTGGCAGATGTCCCATGTCCTGCAGTTTCAATGATGCAAGATTCCGTCAGGGATTGGATCTATGCTTACTTATAAGGACAGCGATGAATGTAAGTGAAGAAGTGAAAAGTACAAGGGTATTTCATAAGGTTCGTGGGAAATAAAACAAATTTACTTTTGTGCAAAAAAATTTTGAAAGCAGATATAGTTTTTTTCAAAAGACAAATTTTATATGAACTTTTTGGAGTACTCTTGTATTCCAGATAGGAAATGGAGAATCCATAAGATATTGCACTGTGTAATAGCAAGACTGGTTCATCTGAATGTTAACCATATCAACAGAACAAACCAAAATCACTAATAATAACATGGCCAACTGTCACTACTGAAACTTCTAATCTCTTCTTATAATTACTACATGTCCGCATCATTTATAGTTTTTAAGGGCTTTCTCAGAGGGATTATTCTTTGATTACTAATTTTTATATGTGAATAATCAAGTGGCTTGTGATAGATACACTAGAATCAATATGAGGAAAATCACTTTGTTGCTAACAAGCATAAAAAATTGGATATTTGCTAAATATGAGTTCAAACTTGGAAAGCTAGAATTCTTTCTTCAGCTGGTAATTTTTTTCTCTACAAGCAATATAAATTAAATCTTTATATTCTGTGTTTCATTATTTTAACCAGAAAATGTTATTTGAGTTAACCAGCTACCAAATGTCAGGCACAAATCAAGATCATAGGAGTAGTAAGGGAAATAAAATATAGCTTTGCCCTCAAAAGGCTTAGATTGTAATATGAAGAAACAAACATGGAAGCATAGCTCAGATGTGTCAGGACAGAGACAGGGTGGGATGTCATATGGACAGACACAGGGGCACAGGCAGTCTCCACACGGAGGACATCAATAAAAAGGTCCTTGAGAGTTACATGACTATAAACATGTCTGAAAATTAATTCGTTGCAAAGATTCACAAAATACCATCGAGAATACAAAAAGAGGAAAATAAATATGTTTATGAATTAAAATAAAGACAGGGTATATCAAAACAAACAACCCACTTAAGAGATGGGCCAAGGACCTCAATAGACATTTTTCAAAAGAGGAAATCCAAATGGCCAACAGGCACATGAAAAAATGTTCAAGGTCCCTAGCAATCAGGGAAATGCAAATCAAAACCACAATGAGGTTTCACCTCACCTCAGTTAGAATGGCTCACATTCAGACATCTACCAACAATAGATGCTGGAGAGCATGTGGGGAAAAAGGGACACTAACCCACTGTTGGTGGGAATGCAAATTGGTTAAGCCACTATGGAAGTCAGTCTGGAGATTCCTCAGAAACCTGAATATAACCCTACCATTCAACCCAGCCATCCCACTCCTTGGAATTTACCCAAAGGAAATTAAATTGGCTAACAAACAAGCAGTCTGCACATTAATGTTTATTGCAGCTCAATTCACAATAGCTAAGACCTGGAACCAACCCAAATGCCCATCAACAGTAGACTGGATAAAGAAATTATGGGACATGTACTCTATAGAATACTATACAGCAGTCAAAAACAACGAAACCCAGTCATTTGCAACAAGATGGAGGAATTTGGAAAACATCATGCTGAGTGAATTAAGCCAGTCCCAAAGGGACAAATATCATATGTTCTCCCTGATCAGCGACAACTAACTGAGCACCAAAGGGGAAACTTGTTGAAGTGAATCGGACACTATGAGAAACAGTGACTTGATCAGCTCTTGTCCTGACGGTTGATGTACAATGTAATACTTTATCCATTTTAGTATTTTTTCTTGTTCTAGTACCATTGGTTGAACTCTGTAATTAACACACAATTATTCTTAGGTGTTTAAATTTTAACTGAAAAGTGATCCCTGTTAGGAATTTGGAAAACATTATGCTGAGTGAAATAAGCCAATCCCAAAGGGACAAATACCACTTGTTCTCCCTGATAGGTGACAACTAACAGAGCACCAAAAAGGAAACCTGTTAAAGTGAAATGAACACTATGAGAAACAGTGACTTGATCAGCCCTCACCCTGACTGTTGATGAGCAACTTATTATGTTATCCCTCTTAGTATTTTTTTTCGTTTGTTCTACTTAATACTTTTGGTTGAATACTGTAATCCATACACAATTCTTCTTAAGTGCTGAAACTTAACTGAAAAGTGATCGCTGTTAAATACAAGAGTGGGAATAAGAGAGGGAAGAGATGTGCAATTCGGGACATGCTCAAGCTGACTTACCTCAAACGGTAGAGTTAGAAACATACCAGGGGATTCCAATTCAATCCCATCAAGGTGGCATGTACCAATGCCATCTCACTAGTCCCAGTGATCAATTTCTGTTCACAACTGATCATAATGACAGGACTAAGAACCAAAGGGATCACATAAACAAGAATAGTGTCTGCAAATACTAGCTGATAGAATCAAAAAGGGAGAGAACGATCCAACATGGGAAGTGAGATACACAGCAGACCCATAGAATGGCAGATGTCCTAAACAGCACTCTGGCCTCAGAATCAGCCCTTAAGGCATGCAGATCTGGCTGAAATGCCCATGAGAGTATTTCAGGCATGGAAAGCCAAGACACTCTGGCAAAAAAAAAAAAAACCTAAATGAAAGATCTCCACGGGTGAGATCCCAGTGGAAAGAACGGGTCATCAAAGAAGGAGGTACCTTTCTCTGAAGGGAGGAGAGAACTTCCACTTTGACCATGGCCTTGTGTAAAAATGATCAGAGTCAGTGAACTCAGGGGGCTTCCATAGCCTTGGCAGCTCATGACAAGAGCCTAGGGTGATTACTGATGCCATAAACAAGAGTGTCAATTTGTTGTTTTTTTTTTTGTTTTTTTTTTTTTTTTTGACAGGCAGAGTAGACAGTGAGAAAGAGAGACAGAGAGAAAGGTCTTCCTTTTGCCATTGGTTCACCCTCCAATGACCGCCACAGCCGGCATGCTGCGCTGATCCGAAGGCAGGAGCCAGGTGCTTCTCCTGGTCTCCCATGGGGTGCAGGGCCCAAGCACTTGGGCCATCCTCCACTGCACTCCCTGGCCACAGCAGAGAGCTGGCCTGGAAGAGGGGCAACTGGGACAGAATCCGGTGCCCCGACCGGGACTAAAACCCGGTGTGCCGGCGCCGCAAGGTGGAGGATTAACCTATTGAGCCATGGCGCCGGCAAGAGTGTCAATTTGTTAAGTCAACAACAGGAGTCACTGTGCACTTACTCCTCATGTAGGATCTTTGTCCTTAGTGTGCTGTACATTGAGATTCAATGCTATAACGAGTACTCAAACAGTATTTTTCACTTTATGTTTCTGTGTGGGAGCAAACTGTTGAAATCTTTACTTAATGTATACTAAACTGATCTTCTGTATATAAAGAGAATCGAAAATGAATCTTGATGTGAATGGAAGGGGAGAGGGAGTGGGAAAGGGGAGGGTAGCGGGTGGGAGGGACGTTATGGGTGGGAAGCCATTGTAATCCATAAGCTGTACTTTGTAAATTTATATTCATTAAGTAAAAGTTAAAAATAAATAAATAAATAAATAAATAAATAAAGGATGGTAAAAAAAAAAGTAAGTAGTCCTAAAATCACAAACAATACACAAACAAAAAAATTATGGTTTTACTATTCCTTTTTGTAAAATGATTCTTAGAAAATAATGTTAAAATTAGGATGCTGCTAAATTCAGAGTATGCATTTAACTAGGGAATATCTTAACTTTAACTATTGGCCGGCGCAGCGAGTCACTTGGCTAATCCTCTGCCTGTGGCGCCAGCACCCATGGTTCTAGTCCCAGTTAGGGTGCCAGATTCTGTCCCAGTTGCTCTTCTTCCAGGCCAGCTCTCTGCTGTGGCCCAGGAAGACAGTGGAGGATGGCCCAAGTGCTTGGGCCCTACACCTGCATGGGAGACCAGGAGGAAGCACCTGGCTCCTGGCTTCGGATCAGCGCAGCGCGCCAGCCATTGCAGCCATTTGGGGGGTGAACCAACGGAAAAAGGAAGATCTTTCTCTCTGTCTCTCATTCTCTCACTGTCTAATTCTGCCTGTCCAAATAAATAAATTTTAACTATATTTTGAGTGTAGAATGACTTTTGATGATGCACAGGACACACTATTAATACATCCTTGACTTTCCCAAAAGTTCCACAATTGAAAAATGAGATTATATTGTTGAAATTATGATTATGGAAAAAAACTTCATCTGAATATTTTTTGGATAATCATCTCTGTGAAAATGCTTAAAAACTATCCATATTCTTGTACATGTATTTGATTTTTCAGAAAAATATAAAATTACAAATAATCTGCCATCATATGCCCCTGATTTATGATAGTGTAAAAAGATCGTTTTGGTCATAAATTCATTGTGTAATATTGTACATTTTTAAATGCAACATGAGTAGTCAACTCAATTTATGTTATCCAGTTTCTATCAGAAATAAGATAAATGGGGATGTGCATTTAGTCCAGTAGTTAAGATGCTGGTTAAAATGCCTGCATCCCTGATGATTGCTAGCTCCAGCTCCAGACTCCAGCTTCCTGCTAACATACACGGTGGGAGGCAGTGGTTAAGGCTTACATAATCAGGTTCCTGACACCTGTGTGGGAAAGCTGGCTCCTGGCTTCAGATGCCGTGGGTATTTGAGGAATGAAGTAGTAGATGGGAGCTCTAGTCTGCTTCTCAAATGAACAAAGAAACAAACAAGAATCTCCTTTAAAAGAAAAAAAAGGCAAATACATTTTGCCTGAAACCCCCATTTTGATTGCTTTTCTATCATTCAACTTCCATAGGCAAAGGCTTATTCTTATTCTCTATGCTTATTAGTGCACAGATTATAATTTTAGCTTTCATTTTCCATGTCCTACACATGTAAAATTCTGTTGTCCAATGTAATTAAATGTGCAAGTGAAATTTGTTTGTTGTATTAACTGTAAAAATTTTTACTAATTTATGAACTGCATTCATCTATATTATTATTTCACCCAATCTTTATAACACTGTAACACAGGACACACTATTGTCCTTGCTTTTCAGTGAGTTGCTCTGTATTACACAACTAAGAAATAGCAGAGCTAAAGCAAATCCAAGGTCATCACCCAAGGCCAATGCCCTCTAATTCAGCACCATTTGCCTGTGAAACAGACATGAAAGTCAATCAGCATAATGTAGCAGTATTGCTACTATTTTTTCAATTATGCCTATTTTAATTTAGTGGAATGAAATGATGACTGATCTCAAAGAAGCAAAAACACCCAGTCATCTATTTTTCTCAATAACTACAATACTTATACAAGTCAAAGATCTCTAGACATCTTGGAGAAATAAACCAGGGATTTTTTAGAGAGCAGTTTTGTAAAGAGTCACAGACAGGCATTAAATATTTAAGCAGAAACAATTTACTTTCTGTTCCTGATAGGCTTAATAATGCAAATATGAGGCATATTTTCTTTCAGAACAATTACATTTAGATTAAAAAATACATTTATTTAGAAAAATGAGATAGGGATTCTGAGATAAAGTGTAACATCTTGCTTACCTCCCATGTCTGAAGCCTAGGACCGCATCCATGTAGAGATAGAGAAGGAAGGCAAGGGAATTAGAGAAACATAATCAAAGGGGAAAAAAAGGAGAAATCTTGGGAACTGTGAGGGGTGTTAGGTAGAAAAACTAGACAAGAATGCTGGAACCACATTCGGTCTGAAGAATCCAAGCTGAGCTGCTCTGCCTATCTGGGAGCCTCAATTCCAAAAGTCTATTTCCTCCTAATATCTGAATGCTTTTACATTATTTGTCACACTGTCTTTATTCTACAAAAAGATTATTCTTTATTTAAAAAATAGGTTTTTAAAAATTCAGATATCTCTGGGAAAGTTAAAGTACTATTGTTACTGGTAGAATAACAACATTGCGCCGGCACCGCGGCTCAGTAGGCTAATCCTCCGCTTTGCGGTGCCGGCACACCAGGTTCTAGTCCCGGTCGGGGCACCAGATTCTGTCCCGGTTGCTCCTCTTCCAGGCCAGCTCTCTGCTGTGGCCCGGGAAGGCAGTGGAGGATGGCCCAAGTGCTTGGGCCCTGCACCTGCATGGGAGACCAGGAGGAAGCACCTGGATCCTGCCTTCAGATAGGCAGGGTGCGCTGGCCGCAGCGCGCCGGCCGCAGCGGCCATTGGAGGGTGAACCAACAGCAAAGGAAGACCTTTCTCTCTGTCTCTCTCTCTCACTGTCCACTCTGCCTGTCAAAAAATAATAATAATAAAAAAGAATAACAACATTGCTAGAAAAAAACTTGATAACAGATCAAAGACCCCTAATTTAAACAAAAAGATGCTAAGCCTCTTAAGTTCAAGCTATTTTCTGATAGTCGCACAACTTGACCAATGTCAGAACTGAGGACTGGAGTACCCTGAGCCACCAGGTGAGGACGATAATCTTTTTTTTTTTTTTTTTTTTTTTTGACAGGCATAGTGGATAGTGTGAGAGAGAGACAGAGAGAGAAAGGTCTTCCTTTTGCCGTTGGTTCACCCTCCAATGGCCGCCACGGCCGGCGTGCTGCACTGATCCGATGGCAGGAGCCAGGTGCTTCTCCTGGTCTCCCATTGGGTGCAGGGCCCAAGCACTTGGGCCATCCTCCACTGCACTCCCTGGCCACAGCAGAGAGCTGGCCTGGGAGAGGGGCAACCGGGACAGAATCCAGTGCCCTGACCGGGACTAGAACCTGGTATGCCGGCTCCGCCAGGTAGAGGATTAGCCTAGTGAGCCTCGGCGCGCCGGCCAGCAATAGTATATTATAATTCATAATTGTGTTGATTTAGACTGCTACCCTGCTGATTCAGTAAGTCTGGACTACAACACAAGAGTCCTTCATAAAGCTCATGGAAAATATGCAATTAAAAGATGTTTATTTTTATATGACACATTTTAAATATATGCATATCTTTTCTATAATATGCAGTTCTCATTAATTTTCTGAAGATTTGGGGAGAGGGAGTGGTAAAGGGGAGGGTTGTGGGTGGGAGGGACGGTATGGGGGGGAAGCCATTGTAATCCATAAATCGTACTTTGGAAATTTATATTCATTAAATAAAAGTTAAAAAAAGATTTCTTCATATGCATAGATTTCAAAGTTTTTGTGCACTGAAACAAATAAGTATATTTTTAAAATCCATTTCCCATGAACTTTTGAAGTGCCCTCATACTTCACCCTATCTAAGAACAGGCAGATTGATCGTACATTTTGTTCATCCCAGAGTGGTCACTTCTCATCCTACCCGGACAAAATTGTTCTCAATCATCAAGGTGAAGTTTGAATGCCACCTCTATTACAAAGCATTCCCAAATCACGCTGCTGGAAGTCATCAACTGACCTTTACATTTCTATTACAATTTATTTGGTGCTCTTTCTATGAGTTATCAGATATCACTTCAGCTTAGAAATATGTATGTGCATTCTGACTTTCCTCCTAGACCTGAAATAGCTTTGGAACAAGAAACCCAGAAGACCTAATATAATGCTTTGCATAAATTTTCAATTAATATGAGTATATTTCGAATGCATGTTTATCTGAAGCTATAGAAAATTCAGAGAAAAAAGGAATAGGAGAGATGACATTCTGGCTGAGCTAGAGAAAATGCCTTGAGGATCCTTGCCTCATAATCAAACCAGTAAAGATTCCTCCCAAAGATAACTCAAACTTGCATAATAAACATCTGTCTAACTTTGGATTAACTAAAGCTATAGGGGAAATGAACCCCATGGGAGAATCTCTGAAAACCATTACTCAGGGACCAGCATTTGGTATAGTGGTTTAGAAGCTGTTTGGGATACGTGCATCCCATATCCAGAGTGCCTAGGTTCATGTCCCAGTTACATTCCCAACTCTAGCTTCCTGCATATTCACACCCCTGAGAAGTCGGAGGTGATGGCTCAGTTAGGTTCTTTTTTTTAATTTTTTTTTTTTTTTGACAGGCAGAGTGGACAGTGAGAGAGAGAGAGACAGAGAGAAAGGTCTTCCTTTTGCCGTTGGTTCATCCTCCAATGGCTGCCGCGGCCAGTGCATTGCGCTGATCCAAAGCCAGGATCCAGGTGCTTTTCCTGGTCTCCCATGTGGTGCAGTGCCCAAAGACTTGGGCCATCCTCCACTGCACTCCCGGACCATAGCAGAGGGCTGGCCTGGAAGAGGGGCAACCGGGACAGAATCCGGTGCCCCGACCGGGACTACAACCTGGTGTGCCGGCGCCGGCGCCGGCCTCAGTTAGGTTCTTACCACCTAGATATAATACCCAGATCGGGTTCCTGACTCCTGATTTTGGCCTGGCTCAGCACTTGCCATTGCAGCCATCTGGGGAGTAAACTAGCAAATGGAAGATCTCTCTGTCTCTCCCTCACTCTCTGTAATCTAACTATCAAATACATAAATACAACTTTAACAAGAAAAAGATGGATATACAGGAACTTAGGTATTTTTAGAAAATTGCTTCCCTAAAATTATCATTTATAATTTCTATAGGTTTATGAAAGAATAATAGATGCCTTGAAGTTGTAGGATTACACTTTGATTTCTATTTAACCTCTACTTTAGAATGTTTCCTTCACTCACAGAGAAAATAAATCAACTGTTGTAAACCATATATCAAGGTTACTATGCATATTTTCATTAGAGTTGTGAACTGATTATCTAATTGGGATGGTTCCATTTCTACAATGTTATTTATGAATAAGTGTAGAGTAATGGAGCTGGCATTTGAGTAAAATAATTTTGCTAGGATGTTCTGATATATTAAGAGGAGGTTTAAGGTGCCATATAACTACATGTGTAAGTACACCCTCATTGCTGACCTTACAATGCACTTAGTATCTTATACTTCACTAATGCTGTCTCTACTACCACAAGCAATTTATTCTGTCTCATGTTCCTCAAGTGCTCATAAATCAGCATTAGATCCTTTTTACTGAGTTGCTGATCTTAAGCCAGCACAGTAAGAAGGAGCATTTGAATTCAAAGTATAATATTGGCACACATATTGATTTTAATTAGTTTAATTAGTTCATTACACCAAAAATCACACAGATCATTTATTACATCAAACTTAATGGCATCTGATCAAGGATTTAATATGATAATGAAGTAGATCAATTATCACTCATAAAGGAAGTCATTAAGAAGTGTAAACATTGTCAGGCTGAATACCATTACAGATTACAAAGTCATAGCAAAGAAAATTTGCATATGCACAGTAATTTTATTTTATTGTTAACTTCTTTAAAATATAAATATATTTCTGTTTTAAATTTACTTTCATTTATTATATACATTTTAAACTATATTCAGACTGGTTAATTTCATTGTAGCTTTATCTAATAGGACTTATTTAGAAAAACGCATGATAATAATGAAGGGAAAATATTGCTATATATTGGCTCAAACTAAAATCCGTTTAGATTTTCTTCACCTTGAAAACTAAGGATTTGCTCACTTAGGCAGTTCAGCAGTCCCAGTATGCACAACAATAAACAAAAGAACTAATGACAGTTCTTGAGATATTTGTATACTTAAGAAATTCTGCAGGCTAAACAATGTAATTTTTGTGTTTCATTACTTAACATATAATTACATTCAGTAAGGACCAAGATATCTGCAAAAATATTTTGTATTACAACACTACATACTCACTTATTAATGCTTTTTGCAGCTTTAACATTACCAAGACATCTTAAATAAAAGCAGCCAACTGTGCACACTGGTCCTAACTCAGTGCATCGCCATTTATCATTATTATTGCTATCATTACCCTTTGCTTAGGGTCCCTTCACTCTGTTTTAAATCCACTTGACAGTGGCACACATTCAAGCCATTCAGAATTTATTTTTCTGGTGAGAACTTGTGAGGCAGTATATAAAATATTTCTTTGATATCCAGATCTAGTATGATCTAATTGTCATTTCCTAAATGTTAAACATCCACAAACAAATACAGTCTCAAGAATTCTAAACCTCTCAGGAAGTTCCCAAACAAACCAAGATACCTCATTATTGACTATGCTGTATATTAAAATCTAAAGCTGCATTATGAATATTATTCGATAGCAAAATTCCATAGCTAAACATACAAAATAAAATACATTCCTAAAATGCCACCTCATTGCATTGTTAAAGCAGCAAATTTAAAAACCACCTTCTACAAATTCATCACCTGGTTCCTCCACTTCATTGTGTGAACCTGTTAGGCTTCATGTGAGAATCGATGTAGCTAATCTCTATAAAGGACTTTAAAAAGGTTTTGTCCTGCACTAGTCACGTACATGTTATCTATTATTATTGTGAAGAGGCAAGTATCCGTGTGTTCAGTTACCTAACATTGCCTTAGTCTAGCATCTTCCTAGAGCAGACACTGCTCATGATCCTGCTTTACTCTCTGCTCTGGTACAGAGTTTGCCTCAATGGCTTACATTTTTAATGGTGCTCTCTTACCAGACACTGTCATCTCACTGAATCTTCCTTATCGCCACTATCTTCTGAAAATGAAATTATGTTTTTCCAGCAATTCTTCGTGAGAAGGATACAGTCAGGTTCACACTCCTCAGGCTGACATTTCTGGATCTTTCTCCATCCCGCCTCCCTACCCAAGATATGTATGCCACAGCAGCACCAGGCACTTTCTGTTTCCTCAGTGGTATTGGACCTGTAACTCTGGGTTGTGTTCACATCCTAGGTTTGCTGTTTCCCCAATTTCCTCCCTGATAGACCCCTAAAGATTCTTCAATACCCAACTTATCCAAATGCATTCAACTAAGTGCAAATTATTTAATCTCTCTAAACTTTAATGTCTATGAAATGGCTTAATAAATATGGTCATTAGTGTTAACTTGTTTGTGAGAAAATTAATATACTGCACTTAGAGTCCAGCATATAATAGGTGTTGAATTGTGCTTAATATTGCTGCTGTTATTTTTTAGCCAACATGCAATGAAATAAAGGCTAAATCAAAGCATTTGAACCCTTAGATAATAGGTCTTCAAGTCCTTAAAAAAATGTACTAACAGGTGGTACACTGCCAGTGACTAGGACAGAGGTATTAGTTTCAAAATCTGTTGCAAAAAAAAAAAAAAGGCAGAAATGCAGATTGCCTTGAGAGAAAGAATTTAATGGATATGGAGGCTTCTAATATGAAAGGTGTAATTACTCCAAAAGCCAAAATGTTGTCAAAGGGCATCCTGCAAATATTAAATGTAGACACACATATATACACACATCTTAGGAAACTTAAATATAGCAAAATCTTATTTTCTTATGAACTATAAATAACAGATCATGCCACTGGTTTATAAAAGAAAAGTAACATACCTACAGACCTATTCTGTAAAAGTAAAGACAAAAAGAACACCTCCACCTCCTTTAATGATCTGTCAAGTAAGCGCTGTGCTTTCTCTGTCAAGATCACAAGCTTTGCAGAATTAGTCATGGGGCTCTTTGTTTTTAATTCAGATAAGCTGACTGTTTGCTTTTGAACTGGAGTATACAGGCCTTTTGGCAAGTTGAGAGGAAACCCCCAAGGAATACATTGAGCACTACAGTAGAACCCCAGCCAAAAGCAGTACACAAACGGCTCTCCAGATTCCATTGCACGCATACACACACTGCCTTAATTAATCCATCATTAACATCAGAGCACAGCGCAGTGCCTACCACACCTGGCTTGACAGCTGGATTGAAAGCATCGTTGACAGCTGGTGCTTATGCACTTGCTTGAAGTGTGGGGGCTGATGATGGGCTTGCCTAGGGAGCTAGAGCCCTGCAGAGAGGTTATATGTTTGATGAAGGTAATAGCAGTTAATGAGAATATTTTTGCTAGAGTTTGGGTACTGATGTAACAGCATTACAGTAAAATGCATACAGTTAGCAATTCAATATCTAGCTCTGCTAAAGATTGTAAAACCATATAAACATTCAAACAAATCCCTCATGTGTTAAGAAATGAGCACCCACAGAGCAGTATTTTTAACATCAAATAGCTAAATAGAATTTTTGCAGGTCCTTGGGTCCTGGGGGGCAGGACATACCCATAAACATCACAGTGGTTTCCTTCTAAACCTTAGCCATATTCTGTGCTTAACCCGGAACTACTGCAGGATAGACTGAGTTTAATCTCAAATGCTTGTTTTTCTCCCTAAATCAGTACAAAGCATTTATTTTTTAGGGTCTCTTTTCAAATAGTTCTATGTTTCACCTTAAGTAAGGAAGGTTAAGTGACTTACAGAACAGGATGGCTTATTAAGTTCAGAGCACATCTCACTTGTTAATATAACCCCCAAATGGTTGAGCGCGTTGTCTCCAGACTTTGCAAGCTGAGAATGTGATTATTTTTTCCTTTATGTCTTGCTCTGCCTCTCATTTGCTCAATAGCCACAACAGCAACATCATTAATAGCTTCAGAAGGCCAGTGGAATTAAGGTCAAAATTTAAAGTTGCTTTTAGATCTTTCCCTGCCTGGCTTTGTACCTTTGGACTCCAAGGTGACTGAGTTTTAGATTTTCTCAAAACACATTGCATGTTTTTGTTTTGTTTTAATCTCTGAGCCTTTGTTTACATTGTTCCAAGTTCCAATTCATTTTCCATGACTCAAGTCAAAAACTACCTCCTGCAAAGGGCATTTGACCTATTAAGACACTACTTGGGATGCTTGCACCCCATTTCAAAGTGCCTGGCTTTAAGTCCTGTTTCTAGTCCCAATTTTAGCTTCCTGCTTATGTGCATTCTGGAAGGCAGCAGATGATGCCTCAAGGTATTTGGGTCCCTGCTACCCAAATGGGAAATCCAGATTGTCCTAATCTGGCTGTAGCAAGCACTGGGGATATGAACCAGTGCATGAGCATGCTCTTTCTTTCTCTTTCTCAAATAAATAATAAAAGTTAAAATAGATAAAGACTGCCTCTTGATCACATTTGCCTTCTTTGGGCTGCTCTGAAGACTAAGAGGCTTGAGCCAGGACTGTGAAACATTTAAAAGCAAAGGACTTGGGGCTGGCACCATGGCATAACAGGTATAGCTGCCACTTATGATGCCACCACCACCCCATTTGGGAGCCTGTTTGAATCCTGGCTGTTCTACTTCTCATTCAGTCCCAGTTAATGGCCTGAGAAAATAGCAGAATATGGACCAAGTCCTTGAACCCCTGGGTCAACATGAAAGAAGTCCCTGGCTCCTGGCTTTGGTATGGCCCAGCCCTGGCTGTTGCGACCATTTGGGGAGTGAACATGTATATGGAAGCTCTCCCTCCCTCTTTGTCTCTCTCTCTCTCTCTCTCTCTCTCGATAACTCTGTCTTTCAAATAAATAAAATAAATCCTTTAAAAAATGAAAAAATAAAAATAAAAGCAAAGAACTCTAAGATATTTATCTTTTACCAATTCACTTTTTGGATAAATGAATTAACAACAAAATCAAGAATAGAACCAGGTATCAACTTCTTGTATAGTGTTGCCCTCCCCCATCCAATTTTTTCAACTGTAGTAAGAGAAAGATATTTCTTTTTAAAGATTTATTTATTTATTTGACAGGCAGTTACAGACAGAGGCAAAGACAGAGAGAGAGAACCAAACACTGGTTCACTCTCCAAATGACCACAATCACGAGTTGGGCCGATCCTAAGCCAGGAGTCAGGAGCTTCTTCTGGGTCTGCCGCGTGAGTAGCAGGGGCCAAAACACATGGAACATCTTCCACTGCCTTCCCAGGCCATTAGCAGAAATCTGGATTGGAAGAGGAACAGCCAGGACACAAACTGGGGCCCATATGGTATGCTGATACTGCAGGCAGAGGCTTAACTTACTACAACAGGGGGTCAGGCCCAGGGAAAGATATTTTAAAAGGGGACAAAAAGAAATCCAAATCTATTCCTATGCATTATGTGTAGAAATTGTACCTGTATTAATAATATTAGCTACTAGTTTTAAAGTTTTTATTATTCATATGTAATATTTTAAATTTGTGACTTACAGTATACCAGTGAGATAGTATTACTCTCCTTTTATAAGTAAGTAAAATGTGACTCACAGAGGAAAGTAAGTAGCTTTTCCTATAGTCACAATGAAAATACACTAGATGTTAGATTTTATAAAGTTAAACTTTATTAAATAGTATGTTTTAGAAACAACTCTAGGTTCTATCCCATAGTAAGTCATTTAATCCTCTAAACAACTTTAGGAGGGAGGTACTAATATAAATTTCAAAAGTGAGGAAACTAAAGAACAACAAGGACAAACACTGCATGCAATACTGAAATTAGCAGAGCTGGGTTTTGAACTCAAACAATTGATTCCTAACTCTCAACTACTATGCTATAGAGATTTCAGCACTTTTGAAATAAAGATCAAACTTTAATTCATATTTTTTAAAATATTTTATTTAAAAGGTGAGTTGACAGTGAAAGGGAGGGAGGAGGAGACAGAGAGAGAGAGAGAGAGAGAGAGACAGAGAGAGACAGAGAGAGAAAGTGAATCTTCTATACACTTGTTTACTGTTCAAAAGTCCATCAAATCCAGGACTGTGCCACACTAAAGCTAGAAGCCAATACTCCATATGGGTCTTTGATATTTGGTGGAAATAACTCAAGTACCTGAATCATCATCTACTGCCTCCCAGGCACATTAGCATGTAGCTGGAAGGGAAATAGAGGCCTGACTCAATTCCAGGCAACCTCATATGGCATGTAATCAACCTAAACTGTTACTTAACCAGCTGCACCATGATGCCAACCCTTAGATAAAATTTTTAAATTCTGTGTGACATTGCCTCTGATGAAACATGTATAATACTGTGTTTCAAATTATGTGTGTGTATGCTTGCATGTGTGCCTTAATTCCTTCAGGAATCAGTCAGTTTCCTCATTATTTCCTATTCATATGCATCATACAGTGTCTAATACTGTTTTGCAGAACAGGATGTAAATAAATATTAGAAGCATGCTTACATACTTTATCTTAAATCAATAGAAAACTATAAAGGACTAGTCTGCATGAGTATCTCACATTTCTGTGCATTAAAGAAGAGCAGTGACAACCATTTGTTCCAAATTATCTTCTCATAGATATATGTGTCATGAACAGCACTGAACAGCAGTGATGGTGTCTTCCTCTTGAGTGAAGCACAAGTGGGCTTACAGCTCTTCAGGGCAGAGATAATGTCTGCTCTGGAGCAAAGAACAGATACGCCTACTGTCCGTATTAAAATCTAGATTCCCTGATCTTAAGGTTTCAAACAACCCAATGCTTATCTAAACACCAGAGATGGCACTTGGTGGCAAAGAGAATTAATACAAATAGATTTGTGTTAGTTGCTGGCTAGAAGTAACCCAGAAATTTTGGGTCTTCTGTTGATATCTTAAGAAATGTACAAAACTAACTTGTTAATTGAAAGTAAGATAAAATATTAAACCCCTTCATAGTTCTTGTATAAAACAGCTAAGTTCATGAAAATGTTTCCATTGATTTCTTTGGGTATACACTGGGTTCGTTCCTTTTTAATTAATTATTCATTTATTTAAAAGGGAGAGGGACAGAAACATGCAAATGTCCACAATATACAAGTCTACAAGTCTCAAACAAGACACTCTGATATGGGATGTGGATATACCAAAAAAGTGTGTTGATCACTATGCTAAATACCTGATCCCCAACAAGTTATTTTTAAAGTGCAAATTAGGAAGGTTTTTTTTTTTTTAATTTTAAAACTGACTTACATGTACAACTGGCCTTCAATATCTGCATGTTGTACATTCAAAGATTCAGCCATCTATAGGTCAAAAATATTAAAATGAAGAAAACAAAAATTGCACTTGTACAGACTTTTTCATTATTTTTGGAACAATACAGCGTAACAACTAATTACATAGCATTTATGTTGTATTGAGTATTATAAGAAATCCACGGATGAGGCAAAGTATTTGAGTCTGCAAACACTACCAAGTTTTATACAAGAAATTTTAAGATATCAGGGTTTTGATATCTGCAACGGTTAAGGATTATCCTGAAATCAAGTCCTTGGGGCTTCTATGGAATGATTATATTTATCTCCTAGTGAAGAACTTCTTTGTTCAGTAAAGTCTAAATAACATTTGCTTTGAATAATAATGGATTACTTAACTATACATTGATGAATCATAATTAATTCAGTAAAAGTAGAAAAACACAACTTCAATTATCATTAGTTACTATAGCTGGTTAAGTAATTTTTATCATATCATGAAATATCTTAGCTACATCATGATATAGTTCACTGAATTACTTGTCCTGTTACTTCATATATGCAGAGAAAACTATCTCTTTCTTTTTGCACGCAATAAGTGAGACATAATATCAGATTGAAATTAGTCACAAATCAGTAACACAACTGTATCCCCTCACTCATTCATTCAACATAATCGAGTACCAGCTACTGTGGAAGACAATATGACTCTATGACTCTAAAGTTTAATAAGGTTCCATTTAGTCGAGAAATGTATTTAACCATGTGTCTTAGATTCTGTAGATCTTAAATTCCCTACCTGTAAAGTAATTTGTTTCATTTTTAGTCTCCCAACATTGAAAAACATATGATCTTTCTAAAAAAATTGAAAGGCTGCCTTTGAACCACAGACTCAAGCTCATCATCATAAATATAGTGGCACAGCTCTACATCATAAACAAAATGAAATTTTCAAAAATACCCATATTTCAATTTTTGACGATTAAAAACATTTTATTTATTTTAATTATGAGAGAGAGAGAGAGAATCTTCCATCCACTAATTTAGTCTTTTTTTTTAAAGACTTATTTATTTATTTGAAAGGCAGAGTTTCAAATAGGTAGAGGCAGAGAGAGAGAGGTCTTCCATCTGCTGGTTCACTCCCCAAATGGTCACAATCACTGGAGCTGGGCTGATCTGAAGCCAGGAGCCAGGAGCCAGGAGCCAGCAGCTTCTTCCAGGTCTCCCATGTGGATGCAGGGGCCCAAGGACTTAGGCCACCGTTACTGCTTTCCCAGGCCACAGCAGTGAGGTGGATCAGAAGTGGAGCAGCCGACACTGGAACTGGTGCCCAAATGGGATGCCAGCACTGCAGGTGGTAGCTTCATCACTGGGCCACAGTGCCAGCCCTGATTTAGTCTTAAAATGCCCACAACAGCTATGGCTGGGCCATGTTGAAGCCCAGAATTCAAGCTGGGTCTCCTACATTGGTGGTAGGGACCCAAGCACTGGAATCATCACCTGCTATGCCTCAGGATATGCATTAGTGAGAAGCTGGATTGGAAGTGGAGTAGCTGGGACTTGAAGCAGGCACTCTCCTATGGGATGTAGCTGTCCCAGGCAGTACTTGACCACTGTCTCAAATGCCCATCCTCAAGGGCACAAGAACTATGAATGAATATCCAGCAACGTAATGTTAGGAAGAGTCATTTACCCTTTCCCCATCAAATTTTCAAGGTTCTGGTTGGTTTGTTTATTTTAGATTACAGTGAAATTTCACTTTATTTCCAAAGAAATAAAGGAGACTGCACTAGCTAGTAAACTTAGAAGGAACAGAAATGGCCCATTTCTATTTATTCTAGTTTACTCTCCTTCTGCAAACTTGTCTTCGTTGGGCTCTCCACACAGCACTTCTCTGTTGTAATATATCTACAACAGAAATCTCTGCCCCTAGAGGATTTGCAATAGTAGCAATGTGGTCTAGTTTTTGTGGATAGTACATGCAAAAAGAGAGGTATTAGGAAACCCAATTGCCTGTAGATTTAAGGTGTATTTTTTAACTTTTGAAAGATAAAGCTGACGTACTGATCTTCATCAGTTATTTTTATGTATTATTTTAAGTTGTTTGACAACTTTCACGATATTGGCCTCAAATCCCTACAGATGTGTGTTTGTGAAAAGTGTATGCCTTACATTGTGAACGAAGCATAAAAGAGTTGGTACCAACTGTAAGTGACTCAGAGAACTTCTCCAATGCAAATTTAATATAGGGACAACTTGTTACATTTTATCACAAGGTATGGAGTTCTATCATTATTACTTTATAATTACTATACAGGAAAACACATTTTAGATTTCTTAGAATTATTGGTCATTTCATTGAACTTTTAATAAAGTGCATAAATGACCATTGAGAAAAAATGGCTGTTGGATTAGTGACTCAATCAATGGATTGAACCATTTCTCAAACTGCACATTTCCCAGAGGTGAGGACTCATCTTTTAAAGGAATTTTCATGTTCTGCACACCCCTCATTTCAGAATATGTTTCACACAAAGCTATATCTTCTCTAAATGTTTGATGAATATGTGCTGACATATGTGAAATGGTGTATAATTTCATGCTCTCTTCAATGTTTTCTCAGGTGAGTCACTTGTCAATGAAATTTTCTGCAAAATCCACAGGCAGCTCTCCATAGCCTCAGGTTCTGACTCTGAGCATTCAACCAATGGCATATTGAAAATATTTGGCTGACGCTGCGGCTCACTTGGATAATCCTCCGCCTGCGGCACTGGCACCCCAGGTTCTAGTCCCGGTTGGGGCGCTGGATTCTGTCCCGGTTGCTCATCTTCCAGTCCAGCTCTCTGCTGTGACCCAGGAAGGCAGTGGAGGATGGCCCAAGCGCTTGGGCCCTGCATCTGCATGGGAGACCAGGAGGAAGCACCTGCTCCTGGCTTCGGATTGGCACAGTTTGCTGGCCGCAGCACGCTGGCTGTAGTGGCCATTTGGGGAGCGAACCAATGGAAGGAAGACCTTTCTCTCTCTGTCTCTCTCTCTCACTGTCTAACTCTGCCTGTAAAAAATATATTTGGAAAAAATGTGTGTGTAGTGAACATTTACAGACTATTTTTCTCATCATTATTCCCTTCAATAGTACAGTACACTATTTAGATAACATTTAAAATATATTATGTATTTTAAGTAATTTAGAGATCAACTAAACAAAGATCACATGTGTATGAGCAAACACTTCACCATTTTGTATAAGGGACTTGGACATCCATGGATTTCAGTATACTCAGGGTCTTCTAGAACCAATCCCCCATGGTACCACTGTATGTATTTTCAACTCAATGTATTCTACATTTCCTTTTTTAAAAAAAATAATCATCATTGAAACAATATACATGCATGTGCAACTTCATTAGGGATAATACTATACAACTTGTTGATCTTATTGAAATAGACATGATACCGATAGAAAATTAATTTACATAGTGCTCCACCATTGAAGACACCATTGTGTTTAATTAAATGTTGTGACATATCTATGTGACAGATGAAAAAACTGAGATTCCAAAAAATTAATGGAACACTATTATGTGGCAGAGTTTACTGTTCAATCCAGTTCACTTGATGACAGATTTGCATTTTTCAACATGGTGATGACCTAGAAATAGGTTTATTTATAATTTAAAAACTTCTATAACTGGAAATAATTATCTATCACCTGCCAGTCAACTCTTAGATTCTGCATTTATTTTGCTTTTATGCTAGAGTTGGGGATCAAGAGTCACGATGGTGATGTCTATTGTACAGTGCAAATCAGGAGAAATCCTGCTGACACAAAGTCAGTAAGGCTAGAGAGGGGATAATTCAGAAAAATTTTTAAAATTTAAACATTGCAATAAAAAATAATAAACCACCCTTAAAGATGTCGTTTGATCTTTAGAACCAAAGTTCTCAATTATGGAAACTATTTTTAGAATGTAATTAGAATGTCATCAGGACTTCTATGTTTTACCCATGGGTTCAGAGGACAGACAAGGAGATCTTTTTTTGAACAAAATTATACACCATCTATTTAATTAAAAGTTTGAAGCCAAAAAAAGTGTAGCAAATAAATAGAACACATCCTGTTCTAGGTCACCCCTAGAACAATATCTCAGGGGCTGGCACTGTGGCATAGCTGGTAAGGCCAGCACCTGCAGTTCCAGAATCCCATATGGGCCCCAGTTCGAATCCCGGCTGCTCCACTTTCAATGCAGCTCTCTGCTATGGCTTGGAAAAGTAGTGGAAGATGGCCAAAGTCGCTGGGTCCCTCACCCATGTGGGAGACCTGGAAGAACCTCTTGGCTCCTGGCTTTGGATTAGCACAGCTCCAGCTGTTGTGGAAATTTGGGAAATGAACCAGCGGATGGAAGACCTCTCTCTCTCTCTCTTTCTCTCTCTCTGCCTCTGCATCTCCTCTCTGTAACTATGTCTTTAAGATAAATAAATAAATCTTTAAAAAAAAAAAAACAGTACCTCAATGTATCATTTCCAGTTTCCATCAAAATACATTGATGTATTTGAATACCTTGAAATATCTACCACTATTTCAGTATATAACAAATTAGTTAATATTATTGATTACAAACTATCCGAAATATATAATATATACTCAATGAAGTGATGAATTTGATATAGTTATATTATTTTTCTTTAATGTTCTAATTTTTATTTTATACTTCCAGACAGATAAAAATAAATACAATTATATCAGATAAAACAAACTAAAGAAAATAAATTGAGCAAAATGCACTAACTGATACTTTCTTTACAGTTAGGAATTATATCTTATATTACAAATATACTTACTGATAATTGGGTAGACTTTTGTTATTTATTATATATTCATTTCCTCTTCCTTTATTTGCTCATATTAAACAAACATTTTCTGAACACATGTTAGTGGGCAATAATAAAAGGAAAGACAGACAAGGTAGAAAAAAAGGAGATTTTAATGTCTTCAAAAATTCTCCTGCTACTAGAGTAGCAGGAGAAAGATATGTAAACAAATGATACAGAAAAAATAAGATAATAGATTTACTAATATTAGAGTGGTTTTTGAGTACTGTAGCAACAAATATGAAAAAAATCACCAAGAAAATGTCATCTGGACCACCAGATCAGCATGACTCGGTTTGAGTTAGCCAGACACAAAATATGGCTGCATCGAGACAACAGGCAGAGAAAGAACTGTGTAAGAGAACAAGCAAATTTAGGGAAGGAAAAGCAGCACAGATTCATATAACAGCTAGATTTTGTGAAGCTGGAGTTAGGAAGAATGGAGTGGTGTAGATGGAAAGGGATATTTGTATGAGTCTCAACTAGGAAGTCTATGGATCTTCAATCCAACTGAAAACAGTGGAAATCTCTGTAGTAAGGAAACCACAGAATCAACATGGCATTTCAAAAAAATCACTCCAATAACAGTGTGGATGGAGATGGCACCAGATATAAAATCCAAAATCTTTATGATCACTTGGGAAACTCTTTGTATTTATGAACAGAGAGAAGATTAGAATCCAAACCAGTATAGTGGCCTAGTGCAGGAGATGAACCTTACCAAGAGAATACATATTGGATAAGGAATTGAAAAGGAATTGAAATATGCCAAGCTAAAATTTAGACCATGGTATGTTTGTTGTATCATTATCAACAAGAAAAAATGGGTGGGGGCTGGCGCTGTGGCACTGCAGGTTAATGCTCTGGCCTAAAGTACTGGCATCCCATATGGGCACCTGGTTGCTCCACTTCCGATCCAGCTCTCTGCTATGGCCTGAGAAACCAATAGAAGATGGCCCAAGTCCTTGGGCCCCTGCACCTGCATGGGAGAACTGGCAGAAGCTCCTGGCTCCTGGCTTTGGATCAGCGCAGCTCCAGCCATTGCGGCCAATTGGGGAGTGAACCATCGGATGGAAGACTTCTCTCTCAAACTCTCTCTCTCTCTGCCTCTCCTTTTCTCTGTGTGTAACTCTGACTTTCAAATATATATAAATCTTAAGAAAAAAAAAGAGAAAATAGGTTAAACTGGTGGAGGATGCTAAAGGGGTATTGAGTTCTACCTGACGCATATTAAGTTTAAAATGCACAGGATACACAGAGAGTTACAGAAAGATGTCTGGGAGGAACAGAGCATTGGAGGAATATGGGCGAGTTGATCTAAATTGCATAGCTCTGGAGCATCTTATGTGAAAGAAATAAATATCAGTGTAGCAGATTACACAGAAGGATGATTACAGAATCAAACAGCACCTTGAATTTTAAGGCATTTGTAGAAGATGAGCCAGTGAGAAACACAAAAGCCACCTTAGGGAGAAGCAGAGTCCAAGAAAGAAGAATAATTCAGATAATGACAAAGAGTTTCCAAGGTTGCAGTGACATGAGGAGAATGAGGACAGAAGAGCAAATGACACTTAAGGATGTACAACACACAGAAACAGAGAAAAATAGTCATCATGAAATAATGTGAAGGCAGAAAATCTCCTAGTAAAAGTACAATGGAAATACAATGGAATATATATGGAAAAAATGGCAGGGCTAAATCATTACATATCAATAATAACTTTGAATGTAAATGGTATAAATTTTATAGTTCAAAGATATAGACAGGGTGAATAGATTAAAAACAAGACCCATGTATTTGCTGCTTGCAAGAAACACACCTCTCCAAGAAAGATACACAGACTGAATGTGATAAGATATCACATACTAATGGAAAGCTAAAAAGAGCAGTAATAGACATCCTAATATCAGACCAAAATAGACATTAACACAAAAACTGTTAAAGAGACCAAAAAAGGACATTATGTAATGATTAAGAGATCAATTCAATAGGAAGATGTGACTACAGTAAATGTATATACACCCAATGCCAGAGTGGCAGTCTATTTAAAGCATGTATTAATGGATCTAAAAGATCTAGACCCCAATACAAGAATAATGGGGGACTTCAATATCCCATTTTTCAACAATGGGCAAATCAACTAGACATAAACCAACAAAGAAACAACAGAGCAAGTCTATACCATGGACCAAATAGATCTAATTGGCAAAAGGGATTACATCAAGCTGAGAAGCTTCTGCACTGGAATGCAACACTCAACAAAGTGAAGAAGCAATCAAAAAATGGGAGAAAATATTTGCAAACTATGCAACTGGTAATGGATTAATATCCAGAATCTTTAAAGAGCTCAAGAAACTTAAAACAAGAAATGGTCAAAGGACACGAACAAGCATTTTTTAAATGATGATATTAAAATGGCCAACAATCATATGGAAAAAATGCCCATGATCACTAGCCATCAGGGAAATACAGATAAAAACCACAGTGAGGTTTCAGTGAGGTTTCACCTTACCCCAGTTCGAATGGTATCATGCAAAAATCAAAATCAATGCTGGCAAGGATATGGAGAATAAGGCACCCTAATACAATGTTAGTGGAATGTAAACAAGTACAACCATTATGGGAGACAGTATGTAGATTCCTCAGAAATCTGAAAACAGAACTACCATATGATCCAGCCATCAGAACTCCTAGTAATTTATACCCAAAGAAATGAAATCAGTATATGAAAGAATTATCTGAACACCCATGTTTATTGCAGTTCAATTCATGACAGCTAAGATATTTGAAGCAACCCAGATGCCCATCAACCTATTACTGGACAAAGAAACTGTGGTATATATACATTTCTACAGTCATAAAAAAGAATGAGATACTGTCTTTTGCAACAAAATAGTTGCAACTTGAAACCACGATACTTAATGAAATAAGCTAGTCCCAAAAAGATAAATATCATATGTTTCCACTGATTTGTGGTAATTAATATACCGAAAACAAAAGATGCAATATATATTAGTGAAAATAGCATTTTGAGATTTGATCATTGTTTACAGTCTACGTTATTGAAGAACAGTGGTTTTTCTACTTACTACTTATTGAATTATTTATTTGATGAAGTGATAAGTTTCTGCTTATAAAATAAACTGAAAGTGTGTCATTGTAAAAATTAAAAGAAAAGGAAAAAAGGGAAGAAGGATGGAGGGTGAGAGCATGGATAGGAGGGCACACAGGTTGAGAAGTATCATCATGCTCCTAAACCTGTATATACAAAATACATGAAATTTGTTCACATCAAATAAATTTTAAAAGTTTAATAAAAATGCAGTAGATGGAAATTTTGAGGTAGAAGGGGGAAAATGTTGCTTAAATCTAAAATATACTATTGATAACAGAATAGATAATTTACACACACACTCTTACTTTATTAAAATATGCAAACCACCAAAAAGAAATATTTTCTCTTAATTTATTTTTAATCAAAGTAAGGTTTTGTGAATTATTATGGATTCTGTGAAATCTGCTGTCATCACTTAAGCATATAGAATGCAATTCTTCCCACATCTAATTTTCTTTCTATATTCATTGATTTTTATCATGGTTTCTGATAAGCAGAATAAATAAAAATCATATTCTTATTTTCACTTTCATGTAAATCCTCTTAACTCTTAATTTTGACATATTTTTGTGTCATTTCCAATAAAATGGTATTTATGTATTATCTTAAAATAATTTTTTTAACTTTCCACCAAATCAATAAAAAAGGTGAATTACTCCCCAATGGCACACTAAATCATGTGTAATAATACCAATTTAAATTTTCCAAGATATCATAGACTATGAAACTGTGCAAGAACTATCTCACTTGACATCCTCAATGATTTAAGAAATTAAGTATGACAGTTACGTTTACTTTGCAGATAAGAAGTATGAAATAAATATTGTGGAGCCAGCTAAATTTTATCTGTGCCACTCAATAGACATTCAGCTTCAGTCATGTCATTTGAATTCTGTGTGCCTCAGTTTCTCTATTTGTAAGAGATGTGATATTGATAATCCTTACTCGTTAAATTTGTTCTATGAGCTGCTACATTTAATGCATTATGTAGTTATTAGCTATTAATATTATTATTCTATAGTGAAATCACAGCTTCTTAATGAAACATGAGGAAGTAATGAAGAGAACATTTGTTTTGTCTTCTGGAATTTTTTTAACCTAACAGGATAATAAATATCTGTTGAGCTTACTAAGGAAAGAAATGATCACAAAAACAAGTTTCCATTATTATAATCACCAAATTTGTATGGACATATCTGTAGATGATTTGGAAGTATGAATTCAAAATCCCAAATTACTTTTCTATTGCTATTACAAATTAATTTATTTTGAAAGTAGAACTACTATTTCTTAACAAGTAATGGATGAATTAAAAATGTGCAAAGAATATAAACAACTAATGAAATAATATTGAAACTCTCTTAATCTTTGAAGACAAAAGAATTCCAGGCAGTTTTAGGAATTTTAGTGGAAGAATTCCAAAGATACTCCCAGATGGAGTGTTGGTTTTAATATGATTCTTCTGCCAACAACAGTTCCAGCCACTGTGTTGTCCATTTTAGTACTACAAAATCTTGGGAAATTTGTGATTCAGTTTCTATCAAGTGCCCACATTGGAAAAATAAGCTCAAAGGAGGGACAAAGTGATGTCCACATTTTCAGGATACTGGAGAACTTCCTAAAAGCAGAGTGGCCAATTCCAACTGAAAGGAAGCAGAATAAGGAGGGCTATAAAGATAAGTCTGTCAAAAAAAGTTACTATAATTTTTGTATGGAGATATTTGGGTCTAACTTCTTGTTTCCACAAAACAGATTCCTAGCATAATGTTACCTGTCTAAAAATATTACTTTTGAAGCCTCTTGGAAATATTGCCAAGTTTTTCAGAAAATCTATTTATTAGTACAATCCAAGATGGTTTGAAGTCTCTTCCATTACACTCCTGTGAGCTTTGAATATTATATTTTTAAAGTAGCAATTTTGGTTGGACATTGTGGTACAGCAGGTTAACCTGCCTATTGAGATCTCTGGAGCCCATATCAGAGTGTGGGTTCTTGCCCCGCACTTCTGAACCAGCTCCCAGCTAATGTCCCTGGGAAAGCAACAGATGATGGGCTCAAGTACTTGGGTCCTTGCAACCCATCTGGGAGATGTGGATGGAGTTCCCGAATTCTAGCTTTGGTCTGGCCTAATCCCACATGTTATGAGCATTTGGGGAGTGAACTAGCAGAAGGTAAAGATTCTCTCTCTCTCTCTTTCTTTCTCTCTCTCTCTGTCTCTTTCTCTTGCTCTCTCTTTCTCTTGCTCTCTCTCTCTCCTCCAAATAAAAAGTAAATAAGCCTTTTTTAAAAATTAGAAAATTCAATTTGACAGGATAAAAAATGATAGCTATTTTGTTAACTTTAATTTTGTGAATGTTATATAGCCCACAAATTTCCAATAAATTCTGCTACTCTAAGTCCCACTTTTGCCTTAGGCTAACTCAAGTTGGTTTCTCTAACTTGCAAATAAAATTTGAAAAAAAAAGTTAAATAATGCAGAGGTGTCAATCATAGGGTTATTTTAACTAGCGAAAATTTGAAAACAGTAAGTATGTATCAATAGAAAATGACAAAACATTTTTATTAAATGCATGGAAATTCATTTTCAAATAATATTTTGTGGTATGAAATACATTCAAGGTGCCAAATTAGATTCAAAAAATTACTATAGAAGACTGTATACAAACATTTTCATATAAATTGTATGAAACAACTAAGAAGAAAAAATAAGTTAATTGACTAAAATGCTAATAATAGTTATTTCTATATAGTGGGATAATGTATTTTGCTTATTCTTTTCTTCATATTTGTTTTTTTTTCAGATGTTCTAAAAATGTTATTTTTCTAATCCCTCAAGATCCTAAAGGATGCCTGGGTTACTACAATCCCTAAACTATAAATGAATTTCAACATTATTTAATTAATTGTTTACATTCTTTTCTTTTCATTCTTCTGTGCACTATTCACATCCATTGCTCATTTTAAAATAGTAGTGTTATTTTCAAAATAAACTAATTTGCAAAAACAGGAAAAAACAGGTAATTTGGAATTTAGATTTATATCTCAAATCATCCACAGCTTTGCACTTTCAACTTCAATGATTGTAATAGAAGCTGGTAATTCCGATCCTTTTTTCCCCTAGATCTGCTTTGTAGGTGTTTATAACTAGACTCAAAATTTCAAGGAAGCCTAAAAGTTTTCATATTCTTTAGGAAACTGAATACATTATAGAATATTTACAGCAATAGTTAATAACCATTAAGTGCTTTCTACATGGTGTGAATTCATTGCTGCTAATTAATGATTCATGCACCAAACTAATGAAGAACAGTTACTATAATTATCTCATCTTTTTTTATGATTGAGGAAACCGAGTCACAAAGAGTTTAAGTGACATGACTAAAGTTGGACAGCTAGTGAACTGCACAACTAGGATTTCAATATAGTCAAGTGACTTTTTAGTAATGGTGTGGCACCCTCGGTGACTTCCCTCCTCTCCACTCACAACCCTACACTGTTTTCCTCACTAAGCCAAAGCCAAAGGGATGCAAGTATCCTTACGGGGTCTGAAATAGCACATGGAGGGCTCCCGATGCGGCTCTCTAAGCAGTTAGTGGACTAACTGAGGACACACAAGAGACGATTCTTAGAGTGACAATGCTGGAGACACCCTAAAATTGGACAGCTGTGGATGTCTAGAGACAAGTTACTGTGACCCTGTGCTCAGACAGCAAAATTAAACAGAACTGAATGAATGTGTTGATGACTTCCTTCTGAGTCAATAAGAAAAGAGATACCTTGACAGATTAATTCCAGCAGCATCACAGGTATGCGAGATCATCATCACCTGTTGTAAGCTACAACACTTAGATCCGTGTTTTATTTTTTAAAGTTTATGTATTTAAAGGGAAGACACACACACACAAACACACACACACACAAAGAGAGAGAGACAGAAAGAGAGAGAGAGAAAGAGTGACAGAGAGAGAGAGAGAGAGAAAGAGAGAGAGAGATGAATTAGTTCTACCATTGCTGGTTCATTCTTCAAAAGCCCATAACACTCAGGGTTGAGTCAGCCCGAAGCTAGAAGCCTGGAACTCCATGTGGGTCACTTATGTGGCTTACAGAGGCTCAATTCCTTGAACTATCACCTGCTGCCTCCATGGGTCACATTAGCAGGAAGCTGGATCAGAAGCATTGACTTCTGTTTTAAAGGATAATGTATTAATAACAAATTTGAGGCACAGTAAGATAAACAGGTCAGGAGATGATTATCATTAAAAGATGGATTTTGACTCTCGGGTCTCAAGATAAAAAGTATACCATGCCACAGGCGATTACGGGGAGAAGCACTGGAGTTGGTCATGACGCCGAAGGAGAAGAAGCAAATGTACAAGTTTTTATTTTAGTTTTCATGGGAAAGAATGGGTACTCAGGGTAAGCAGCTATAGGATTGCAAAGTGTGCACGATTTCCAATGGCTTGCAGCAAAGGAGCTGTCCCTGATTTTCTGTTTCCTGGCCTTAAGGTTATCAGAAGTGGATAATATCAGAAGTGGATAATAATCTGCAGTGAGACTCCAAAAACAGGTGGTGGTTGACAAGGTTGACTCAAGACTGGACAGGCTTACTGAAAAGAGGATAGAATGGGTAACAAGAGAAACCACAGGATAAGAAAGCACAGCAAAGGAAATGATCAGTAGAGTGAAGAGACGTCCCACAGAATGGGAAAAAAATACTTGCAAGCCACCTGTCTGACAAAAGATTAACATCCTGAATATCAGAAATTTGTGTCATTCTTCTTTTGGAACACAGTAAAATATTTAAGATTAGTTAAGAATTCAGATTACACATCTACTAATTCTATCTAAATAAAAGCGAGGGGAAAATAATAACTAATTTACAAATGAATCCAATTAGTGACATCAATATGGGGAGTAATGAAACAGGAAAGATATAACAGTAAACAAAGAACACTGACATTTATATCATACATTTGTGGTACATATATGATTATGTCTATGCATATTATATCTATACATATCATACATTTGTAGTACATATATGATTATGTCTATACATATTTTATGAAATAATTAAATGGAAATGGTAAAGGTATACTACAATTACTAAGTGAGTGCTGTTAAAGATAAGGGATATGCTATCAAAAACACTAATCTATCCAGGTAAAGATAACAGATGCAGGTAGTAGGGAGGAAGGGAAAATAAAAGTTTATTTAAGAAGCTACCTCATTGGTATAATTGGGGAAAAACAGCTAAACAAAACATGTGCATCACGTGTTGATTTTTAGCAAGTCTGGCAGTAATGATACCATTACAGTAGATAATATTAATTAAAAAAACTAATGAGTTTCCACAGACTTTAAAGATTTTTGAAGCATAAACATAAATTTTAATTATAAGTTATAGTTTACACAATTTTAAAAAGGCAAAAAAGATATCTGTAAGTTTCAAGTGAAAATAAGAATAGCTCCCAGTCTCCAGGAGTGGGTAATTTGCTGAATGAGTGATAGCACTTAGTCATAACTTCAAAAAGAGAAGGATCTACATGTTTAAAGTACCACATGATTTTAAAAAAACAAGAAATAATCCCTAATAATATGTTATATTACTATATTATATATGGTTCATATATATTATAAAATTTCTAATTGGAGTTCTAAACAAAAAAAGTGGTTTTTGCTGTTCTTTAATATATGTTTTAAAGATTTACAAAAAAGCAGATTTTTTTCCTAAGTTACTTTGCACTTAGTTAACTGTGTGATACAGTTCTTCCAGCTGCTTCTGCGAGGAGGCACATATTAATAGGTTTTATATGGTATCTGTGAAAGTGTTCATTTCATAGAGAATAATGCTTGAGCAAATGTGTCCAAGAAAGCAAGCAACTAAAATGGAATCTATTTGTGAAATAAACTCCAGACCTTAACTTAGTACTTTAGTAAAATGCCAGTTGTTCTTACTGTATCTATCAAAACATGCCATAATGTGATTTTTCAAGGATATTCAATTTGAAATGACTTCACATCATATAGAAATCTTTAATATTTGTTGATGTGCCATATATTTAGGGTACTAGGTAGCAAATAATGTTAATATGTGCAATAGAAACTACATGTTTGAATGTGTAAATGGATTCTGTTTCTGAGTACTGGTGACATCCACCATGACTACTGTTTATTCTCCAGAGAATATGGGGAGCTCTTGACCTTCAGTGACACAGGAAATACAACCGAGTATTAGCCCTGTGATGAGGTTGCTACAGGAATTTTGTTAAAAGATTGCTTAATTTTATGGTCCATAATGTTCTCAGTCAAATAAATGGATGAGCTAGTTTCAGCTGTTAAACAAACAAAAAGTATGGAAACCAAGTGTTATGAATTGAATTATAGCCCACCCCCAAATTTCTTGGCTGAAGTCCTAATGCCCACAATGTAACTTTCTTTAGATACAGGATTGCTGTAGTTGTCACTAGTAAAGATGAGGTCATAGTGGAGGGGAGTGAGTACATACTCCAATGTCCTGTCAGATGCAGAAATACATACAGGTTGAACACCACATGAAGAGGGAAGTCCAGAGTCAGTGGGATGTGTCTACAAGCCAAGGCAGACCAAAGATTGCTCACCAAAAGTTAGGTGAGGTGGTGACGCCCACAGAGGGTGTCAACACTTGATTAAAGACTTCTAGCCTCTGGCTGGCGCCGTGGCTCACTTGGCTAATCCTCCACCTGCAGCACTGGCACCCCAGGTTCTAGTCCTGGTTGGGGCACCAGGTACTAGTCCCAGTTGCTGCTCTTCCAGTCCAGCTCTCTGCTGTGGCCTGGGAGGACAGCAGAGGATGGCCCAAGTGCTTGGGTCCCTGCACCCACATGGGAGGCTGGGAGGAAGTACCCAACTCCTGGCTTCAGATTGGCGCAGCACTGGCTATAGCAGTCATTAGGGGAGTGAACCAACGGAAGGAAGACCTTTTTTCTCTCTGTCTCTCTCTCACTGTCTATAACTCTCTCTCTGTCTCTCTCTCCCACTAACTCTGCCTGGCCAAAAAAAAAAAAAAAAAAGACTTCCAGCCTCCAGGGTTGTGACATGATAAATTTCCATTTTTTTTAAAAAAAGTTTTAGTTATTTATTTTAAAAGTCAGAGTTAAAGAAAGACAGGAACAAGATGGTGGCAATGGCCAAAGTTGGGCCAAGCTGAAACCAAGAGCCAGGAGCTTCACTAGGTCTCCCACATGGGGACCCAAACACTTAGACTATCCTCTATTGCCTTTTTCTGGCCATTAGCAGGGAGCTGCATCAGAAGTGGAGCATCCAGGACATGAACCAGCACCTATATGGGATGCCAGCATCACAAGTGGCAGCTTTACCCACTAAGCTACAACACTGGCTCCAAATTTCCATTGTTTAAGCCATCCAGTTGTAATACTTTTTATGGCAGACTTACCAAGCTAATCAATTAACAGTAATGTTGTGGAAGTGAAAACTGGCATTTTGTTTTCAAATACTAACAGAAATATATTCACCTGAAGGAATGAAAAGTAAAGGTTAATGGAAAGGAAAAAATAGAACACTCAGTTTAAAAGGAAGGAAAAAAACCAGCAGTTTATTCAGCAAGAAATATAAGTAAAAAGAGACAGAAACGATTAGTAAAATCAAGCAAATCATTCACTTTACTAAGTGTGAACATAATGAACTCTTTTAATAAAAGATAGGGATTCTAAGACAGCTTTACTTGTAATAAACATGTCATCACTGATGATGTTAGCATGTTTCATCCCACTCAAGGAAATAAAATCAGCATATGAAAGAGTTATTTGTACCACCATGTTTATTACAGCTTGATTCACAATAGCTAAGATGCAGAATCAACACAGATGTCAATCAAATGACAACTGGACAAAGAAAACATGTTATTTATATACTATGGAATACTACTCAGCCATAAAAAAGAATGAAATTCTGTCTTTGCAACAAAATGGATGCAACCAGAGACTATTATGCTTGATGAAATAAGCCAATCCCAATAGACAAATGTCATATGTTTTCTCTGATAGAGTACGAAAATGAAAAAATTATGAAACTGACATTTTATGATTTGGTTATTGTTTATAGCCCTTGTTTATACTCCTGCGGAACCGTGGTCTTTCTACTTTTTACATGTTGAACCTAACTGCAAAAATAAAAGGAAAGTCACAAAGGAAGAAATGAGGAGGGAAGTATGGTTATCATCTTAAAATTGTGTCTACGAAATACATGAAATCTGTTCTTGTTATATAATAAAAATTTAAAAAAGAAACATGTCATCAACAGGTATTAAAATTACTTACTATCATTAGTTTCTCCTCTTTTGGGGAGTGTGCAGCAGACTACATTAAGAGCCTTCTTTCTATTAATTGGATAGCATGACTAATTTTAGCCAGTAATTTAGGAGGGGAGCATGTGCACCAGATCTCTCTCTCATCTTCTTTTGTAGTGAACACTGACACCTCATGCTGAGATAGGATAAACACAAGACTGAGGCAACCTGATGATTGAAAGAGAAAATGGAGGGCAACTGAGATTGAAACTTAAAATTTAATTATTTTAATTTTTAAATGCCGAGAGACAAAAATAAACTCTTCATTTTAAAGCCATTGAAATCTCAAATATTATTTGTTATTGAAATATAGCTTTCCCTATTTACACTGATACACATAATTAAAACATAACAATTTAAAAAAGGGTGGGAAATAAATTGATGAACAAAGAGAGGTATCAAACAAATGCAAGTAACAAGAAAGCAGGCTTGAATATGTGATAAGGTGGATACTAGAAAGAATAAAAGATGAAATTATGTACTGAGAAAATCATAATACATGAAAAAGATATAAACCATCTTAAATAAATTCATACAGCATGAATAATATGTTATAGTGTATATCAACAATATGATATTTTCAACATAAAAAACAAAACCTATTCAAAGTGCAATTAACTATTGAATGAAATAGAGCATACTAAGAACTTTATGATATCTGAGGATGTGACAGTCTTAATAATTCATTTAATAGATATATCTCTTAAAGAGAATATATATTTCCTTTATATTTTCTTTGACCACATTATAACATCAACAGCTATTTTAAGTTTACTGCCTCTTGTTATAATTCGATAAAATTAGAAATTAACAAAATTAATAAAATCATATTGCAGTTTTGCTAAAATGAGTTCTTGAGAAGCTCTTGTCCCATCATCAATATCAAGAAACATAACTACTAATACTATACAACATCCCATCTTCAAATGATCCTGTATATCTGAACAGCTTCTAACTGAGATGAGAGCTTATATTTCTTTTGAAGTGAGAAGAAAAAGTTAATTTCCATGCAGTCCAATAATAACCTAGCAATAAGGAAGTAAAACTTATACACAGACAAGGCAGGAGATTTCAGCTCAGAAAAACATCCAAACCCAGTAACATTCTATGCTTGAAAGACCCCATTCATACATCATTGTACTGTCACTAGGTAATAGGATGACCATACGTTCTGGTTTGCTCAGGACAGTTGTGCTTTATGTCTGTTGTCCAGGTGTAATTATTAATAGTGCTCCCTTACACTTTCAAAAGTGTCTCAGTTTGGACAATAAATTCCACAGTCACCCTACCATGTAGTGATGGAGCCCCATTGCTTAAGAGGTTAGGGATCTTGGGGTCTTTTCTACACATAGATTTGTGAGGCCATCTAAAGATTCCTTTTTACTATCCTACATTTCATTATTTGTGAAAAGATTATCAATGAAAATAAGAATCAGTTAATAATGAGAATGAAACCACTGGAAGCAGTATTTATTACCCTAATCTATTTAAAGTATATTTATTAAAAAGCTGGTAAAGAAATGTGTTCCATTGGATAGGATTATGAGAAAACTAAAATAATACAACAGAAAAATAAAATATATTTGAATTGTATGTGTGAAATACATTGGATCTGTTAAAAAAAACTTTAAACAATGAAAAATAAACATACAAAATATATTTTTCTAAGCTAACAAAATTTCACCCATTCCATCCACTAAGTACAAACTGGAATATAGTTCATGCCAGAGTGATGAAAGGAATCAATATCAATTTGGTCACCTTATGTAAATAAGAGAATTGTCTTCATGTTTTTGATGATACTAAAGATTTTTTCTTTTAAAAATTATTAGAAGAAATTATACTGGATAATAGAGATAATAGATAAAGTTATAAGCTATTCATAATAGCTGAGCAATATGGTAACTTTCTCATTCTATTGTAAGCAGTGACAGCACCATGACCATTGATTTTTGGTGCACCTGTTGAGTTCAGTTTACTTAATCAGTAAATAAAAACCAATTTATAGATTATAGATTATAGTTATAATCATAACTATGCTGTCAAAATTTATATGATAATATAAAATAAACTCATTCATTATTCTGTCTTCAGCACTTAGTCAACACACCATAAATTTGAAATGTAACCCATATTCTTCCTTCTACTTCTCCTGGGTTACTTAAGAAACTATGACTCTCTCTCTCTGTCTCTACCTCTCTCTGTAACTGTCTTTCAAATAAATAAAATAAATCTTTAAAAAAAAAGGGGGGCACCAGTGCTGTGGTGCAGTGGGTTAAAGCCCTGGCCTGAAGCACTGGCATCCCATATGGACGCCAGTTCTAGTCCCGGCTGCTCCTCTTCTGATCTGACTCTCTGCTATGGCCTGGGATAGCAGTAGAAGATGGCTTGAGTCCTTGGGCCCCTGCACCCATGTGGGAGACCCAGAAGAAGATCCTGGCTCCTGGTTTTGGATCGGCGCAGTTCTGACTGCTGCAGCTATCTGGGGAGTGAACCAGAGATGGAAGACTTCTCTCTCTGTCTCTACCTCTCTCTGTAACTCTGTCTTTCAAACAAATAAAATAAATCTTTAAAAAAAATAAAGAAAGAAACTATGGCATTAGTTATCCCTCAGCAATCTTTGAGTATCTGTTGTCCTTATGCCCATATCAACTACTTTCTGCTTTTCACTTCACATTTGCAATGACTTCTACTGGCAAGATCTTAACTTATTTGTTCACTTCAAATATCCATCCAAAAAAAATCTTATTGTATGAAAACAATTCCAATTTTTCCCTCTTTGTAATTGCTAAAAAGCCAACATTATTGGCACTATAGTTGGTATCCATCTATATTGGCACATTTCTCTTTATCAGCATTGTGTTCATTGGACTGACTGCTTTAGATACTTGTCAGTTTCTATACGGGGATGAATTTGTTTTGAATCCTGGTCAAATCAATGCTTAGTCACATAACTTCACTTTATTTGTCCAGAAATCTATAATATTTTCCCTTGGAGATTTAGTTAATTAGCTAGTGGAAGGATGTTTGTTAAATATTGAACTTGAACTGTGTTACTGCCCCTGTTCACCTACTAGTGAACTAGTTGACCATCAAAGATAAGGTAGCAATATAAATGATATAAGTAGATTCTTCTCAGAGGAGTAGTATAGCTGTTAAGGAAAATAAGAATATGTGTATTTTTAAAAATATTCCTAGAATCCAAAACTAGGATTCAGTATCTGTGGAAATTCAAGAATATAGAATTAATTAAAGACGAGTCAGAGCTCCCATCACTGCTTAGCTCCTCAGACACCCACAGGTGAAGTGGGTAAACCTGGAGAGAAGCCCAGAGCTGGGATCTAGGTCCCATACATCAGCGAGAGTCCCAGCCACTCATGCTATTAACTGCTGCACCCCAGCTCCTGCACTGGTACAAAGATAAAATCCAGAACTGGAGCCCAGACTCAAACCAAGGCACTCTGCTGGACCTGAGCCAAATGCCCACTCCTGAAAACTTTGAATTCTAAATGAGATGTTAGAAACACGTGGTTGTTAGGGGAGGGAATCAACAGTCGAGATCTCTCTCTCTCTGCTCCCCCTTCTGCCCCTCAAATAAATAAATAAATAAATAACACATCAGTTCTAGTAACCTGCATATTGTTGGAAAGAGTTTATCTTTCTTAATTGACAGAAGTAGATGTCGCTCCCCCATTCGCGGAGGAACGACACAGGACCCTGCGCTGTTCTTTTGTCTGCTCGGCCCTTCCTGGGTTTGCTGCTGGTCCTTCCCTGGTTGGCTGCCGACCCCTCCACCTCCGTGGAGGGGCGGCACCCCCTGCCACTTTCCCCACTTCCGCGGAGGAGCGGCACACCGCCGGCCGGCTCTCTCAGGGGCTGCTCAGGTGTTCCTTCAGATGTTCCTGGTGCATGTTATCTCTCTCCTCCTTTATAGTCCTCTTCCACCAATCCCAACTCTGCTACCCACACACCGAGCATGCTGCTCTCCTCCAATCAGGAGCAGGATCAGCTCCTGCAGGCTCATCAGTCAAATTGGCGAGAGGCAGCTGCGTAGAAGTTTACTCCTCCCCAGCACCATATTGTGGGAGAGCAGATGCATAGAATAAGTCTTAATTCCAGTAACTTAGTCTAGTCTCAATTGCTCCCCACAAGTAGATGCGAATATTATTTTTTAAAATTTTGTTATATACTCTTATTGGAGAAAATATTTTCCATTCTCTTTGTTTGCAACATCAAAGCTAGTGAGATCTTACACATTAAAAAACTAACGCATGTGTTTATATATGTTAAAAGTATTTGTCAAAAAATTACAGTCATTGTTGATACTAAAAAAATACTCTGCTGTAGACAATATAAAACTAGCTTTGCTAATGAATAGGGGAAGCAGATTTTTGGCTTGTACCTATGATTCAGTCTAAATCAATGCCACGGTTTAAGTAATCAAGTGCATACTTAAATACCATTTCTAGTAAATAAGAAATTGTCTTTGACCAATGATAATATAATTACAGAAGGTTACCATCCTACATTATCCATGGGGAGTACAAAAAAGGGCATGTTTTTCAATGTTAGTAACCTAATATTTTCTATCATAAATTGGAAAATATTAAGCACATATTTTGCGGAGAAAAATCTGTTGTTTGGTATATTGAAATTCTGTCAACAGTTGAGACATAATTATGTTGTTTGTTGCCAGAATAAAATGAAATAACAGATGACCACTTCAAAAGCTGTTAGTGTTAAGAAAAACATTTTTAACATTCAAAAAGTTAAATTAGTAGTTAACAAGATAGTATGGATATTAAAAGAATGAGTTAGGTAGTCCTGGAAATCATATTATATACTTTTTGAGACACTAATATTTATGAACATTTAAAATAATCCTATAAAGAAGAATGCCAAATAGTAGATAAGACTATAATTCTGATCTTAAAAGAACTATTATATGTGCTGGTATTCAAAGCATTGCAGCAAAACTTTAAATAAATTTATTAATATTTTAAAATATTAAATTAAGTTTAGGCCATAAGCTTGTTAAGAGTCATATCTTGTTTCTCCAATGGCATCACTAGAAACAGAGCATCTATGTACCATACAATGTATAATAGATTACCTACAGAGACAATCCAGAAGATAGCAGTGCTGAAAAAGTATTGTTCAACAACACAGTGTCAAATCACAGTGTCAGTTAACACAAATTGGAGTCATTAAGTCTAAATTGCTATCAATTTATTTTTAAATTTTGGTAAAATGTCCAACTTATTCTTGTATCCAAGACATTCTTTAATGATAATATTTCATCTCCACCTTGGCTTTAGACAAATATTGATTTCAATATTCAGCTGTAGAACATTTCTCCCCTTTTCAGCCACCAGATGAGAATAAGAATCCTGTAACTCCTCAGGGAGCTCACAAAAAAGTCAGCCTTCAAAACTTTAAAAGGGAGGCTTCTCAAACATCAGTATGCAGAGGAATCACCTGGAGATCTTATTAAATCAAGATGATTCACTGGGTCCATGGTGTAAGCAGATTCTGCATCTGAAGCTGGTTTCCAGGGGAGGCTGGTGCAGCTGGTCCAGGGCCCACACTTGGAGGAGCATGTCCTTAGAGGACACTTGAAATTCCCATGTGTGGGCAAACACCTGGACTTTCTGAGCCAACATTTCTAGGAACTAATTCTATCCGTTACACATAAGTTTGTATTGAGTTTTGAGTCTGGTAGGGAGGAAATAGAATCAAGTTACCTCTTTCATAGCTTAATAATGTTCTATATAAATATAAAGGAGAAGCATGAAAGAGTTGAGCAAGCCACAGAGAGGGTAGATATTTTTAAAGTTTAGAAAATTATTGAATTTCCCTGAATTACATAATGTTTGGAGCATTTTTAACAGGACTACATACAATTTCTTACAAAGCAAAAAGAATTTAAGAAAAATATACCCCAAAGATATGACTTAGAAATTCTAGAAATAAAACAAAGAAAAATGAATAATATATAGCATCAATTTAAATTTAAAGAGGAACAGATAAAGCAGCATAAAGTGCTAGCCACCAGTATAAAGCAACAATTTTATAAACACTATATTGAGATAATTGACAAAAAAATAGACTTGATAAACCATGAGGAGTATGAAACTTGTTATGATGAGGAAATTGTTAAGACATTGCAAAACATTTCCTATCAGTCATTCCGTAGAAAGGTTGAAGAAATTAAATATCTGTAGAGTTAGGAAGTACTGAAAACCCAGCCTACTATCCCACAAAAGGTATGTAGTCAGAGGAGTATTTTAAAATTTTGAGAACACATAAATCATCCAGCTACCACGTAGTAGCAGCAAGATAGCATATAATCTAAGGTAGAGAAAAAATTAATAATGTTCCCATGAAACTAAACTTTTATGTTATGATCATTAATGTTTCTGAGCATCAACAATACATTAGGGTTGTACTTAAGGTCGAAATCACCACATCTATATGAATTTATGATTCAGTTGAAAGACAAAACATAGGATAAAAGAATAAAGTACACTCAGAGGAAGAGCCAGATATGATTTTCTACCAATATCTTAGATTACTACATGTAAAAGCAATATCATCATATTAATCGTTACAAAAGAGTAAGAAAAACAAAGGCTATATTTGTAGAAAACGTGAATGGAGAATATGCTGATGAAATACAATAATTTATGCCCCATTTAGTCTATATATGTTTTTTTTTTACTACTAGGTATCCCCTAATAGTCTAATATGTGGAAACCATTCATTATTAACACGGAGGAGTAAATGAAGCACTTTGGAAGAGGACTACCTTTCAGACTACCAAGGCTCAATTGGCTTAATTGTGCCCTATTGTACTAAGTGGTGCTTTAGTGGGAGGGAGGATGTAATGCAACTTCAAGGCACTTGACACAACAGGGAATATTTTACTCATCTGAGAGGATACTTACAGATACTGCAATGATAACAATTGTCTAGCACCACTTCACAAAAACACCTCTCCACATTTCTATGTATGAATTCACTTTTAAATTTATCTCTGGAAGGATGGGTGGTTTTTACACAGACTTCACAATTTTCCAGAAAGCAAAAGGTATTCTAAACTAAAATTAAACTTTAAACTAAAAGAGCTCTTGGAACTGCTTGAAAACAACAATTACATCTTCTACGTGCACTGTTGGGTCCAATGTGAAACACTGTTTGTATATGAGAGTGTATGTGCTTTGAAATGGTGTGGGAGCAGCAATATATTTGTCTATGAGAATTTATATATACTGTGAGTAGTACATGCATGAAAAAATGCCTTGTCCCTGTCCCTAGGTCATGAAAAAACAGGATTCACTCTGAAGTCCTAACCTCATTTTGACCACAATAAATAACTCTTGGCTAAGATTCACTTTTCCAGGGACCCATTGGCATTCCCATCTGCTTAGAGGACATGGCCCCATTAAACATAAGGTGGGTTATCTCTGGCTGAGATGCCCGCAAAAGCTTCTGCAACACTATTCAAAGACAGCAACAAATATCCCTTGATGAAGCTATCTCACTTCTGGGAATTTATCTTTTAAAATCATGTTGGATATACAGAAGAGCAAAGGCATGCATTTAAGAATTTGTTTCAAAGTTGTGTTTATATTAACAAAAATTTAGAAACCCATGTGCATGTGAAATAGTATTGAACCAATAAACTGCTCTATCTGTATAGTGAAATACTAAGTTGTCGTTATAAATAACAGTAGAAAAATATTTAATGGCATTGAAAAATGTGTTAAATTTTTATGTGTAAGAATCGTTTTGTTGTATGATAGTCCACTTAGTCATGAATATGCATATATAAATATATAACGTACTTATAGGAAAAAAAGAATAAAACAGGAAGGCAAATTGAAATGTAAGAATCTGGTGTGGGTGTTGTGGCACAGCAGATAAAGTTGCTACTTGGGATGCCTGAAACCCATATCCATATGTTGGTTTGAGTCCCAGCTGCTCAATTTCTGATCCAGCACCCTGCTAATCTACCTGAGAAGCAGCAGACAAGGGCTCAAATGCTTGAGTCCCTACTACCCACACAGGATACCTCAATGGAGCTCCTGACTCCTGGCTTTAATCTGGCCCATCTTAGCAGGTGTGGCCATTTGGGTAGTAAATCAGCAGGTGAAACTTCTCTCCCTATGTGTCTCCCTCTCTGTCACTCTGCCTTTCAGGTAAATAAGTAAATAAGTATTGTTTTAAAATGTTATAATCTATCCAGAAGTGGTAAGATCACTGTTCACTTTTGGCATCACAATTCTTTCTAGGCAGGGAACTATTTTTGAGAAAATAATTTGATGAGCCAATATAAGCTGAAGGTAAAAGCTGGAAGCATGGGAGGCGATGTTAGCAGGAGTAAAGACAAGAAGATCAATGTAGATCACTAGAAGAGAGCTTGGATCACTCTGTTTCCTTTTTTATTTGTGTATTTATTCTATTTGAAAAGCAAAGACAGAGACCTTCCATCTGCTGGTTCTCTCGCCAAACGCCCATACCAACTAGGGATGGACCAGACTGAATCCAGGAGCCAGTAATACTCTTGTGGATGGCAGGCACCCACATACTGACTCATCAACCTGTTGCTTCTCAGAGTGTACATTATCAGGAGGTTAGACTTGAGCGGAATCAAAATTTGAACCCAGGCACTCTGATGTATGATGTCAGTATCCCAAGCAACATGTCAATTGCTACACCAAACACCTGGCCCTGGGGAAACACATAAGATGAAGGCCCACAAAGAGCATAGATGACAAATGGAGAAATGGCAATGTGGAAAATCAATCAAAGGTAATCTACCTGAAGCGGAATGGCTAAAGGACATTCTGAGGATAAAATAACCAGTATTTAACTCAATGCCTTTATATGTATTGCATGTGTTCCTTAAACAAGAAAATCTCCAGTAAGGTTTAACATCTTGTGAATGTTACATGTGAAAGTGGGTGTGTTAGATCTGCTTCAGAAGGAGCTAATTTTCTTCAATGTATAGAGTAAAACAGCTGGTATAACAGAGGGAGGAGTTAGGAGGTAAAGGCAACTGTGGTAACCTAAGTCACAGACATCTTAAAGACAGATCTGCATTACCACGGGACATGGAAATCAAGTGGAATGAGTAAAATGCAGTCATTTAATCTTACTGATTGCAATGGACTACTGGCCTCAGTAGAGCATGGAACAAAGGAGGGTTATTCTTCCAACTTAAATCTGTATAATTCACCTTGTGGGGTTTGGTATACTTTGGAAACTGCCCCCATTATTATTTTTTTTAATTATTTCTTCATTTTGGTACAGGAATCTATCTTTTGGCTGTTCCACCATTGTATTTTTGTGTGCACATAATTGGTCTTGTTTCTTGGGTTCACATTTGGAGAGGAATTTTACCTCCAGATGAATCATACCTTGAGTCTCATTCATATCTGATCTGGATGATATTTTGATAAGACTTTGGAACTTGATGCTGAAATGAGTTAAGACTCTTGGGGCTGTTGGGATAAATGAAGGTGCTTTGCATGGAAGAAGGACATGAATGTTGAGAGATGAGGAACAGAATGCTATGGTCAGAATTGCAACCAATCCCTCCCCCACCATTCATATGTTTGAGCTCCCTACTCTATATGGTGGTATTTGCAGATGAAGCCTTTGGGAGGTAATTAGATTAAATAAAGTCATGAGGACCAGAGAGTTCTCTCTCTTCCTCTCTTCATCATGTAATGATACAAAGGAAGGCTGCTGTTGGCAAGCCAGAAAGAGAGCCTTCACCAAGGAATCAAGTAACCTGGCACTTTGATCTTAGACCTTCTAGCCTCCATAACTGTGAGAAAATACACATCTGTTGTCTAAGACATTCACCCTATGATATTTCATTATGGCATTCTGAGCAGACTGGTATTGAGAAGCTAGAGTATAACTGAAGCTAACATCTGAGTCACAATTTTTATTCAAACAAAAGCTAAAAAGGGAGACACTTAGTATAGCAGTTAGGGCACTGCTTGGACACCCACATCCCATATCAAAGTGCCTAGTTTGACTCTTGGCTCTGCTCCACTCCTGATCCCAGCTTCCTACTAAAGCCCGCCCCTAGATAAAGCAGATAATGGCTCAAGTAGTTGAGTCCCTGCCACCCACTTGTGAGACTTGGATTGAGTTCTTGGCTCCCAGGCATTTAAAGAGATAACCAGCTGATGGGGCAGGGGAGGAGCATTCATTCTCTCTCTTCTCTCTTTTTCCTTTTGAATGAATAACATTTTTTCACAAGGTCAGGCGTAATGTTCTGATTTGTACTACATACATTTTGGAGAGAAATTCAAATTGTTACTGTCCTCAGCCAAACATCTTACCATGTGTTTCACCTGCTGTAGTTTCTATACATCCTTTTCACTTGTTATTTCAACCTGGCATCCCGCCTTGGCTTGAGTCTTTCCACTGGTTTGTTGCAAGTTCAATATTCAAAAGTGATTAACTCTGGCTCAGATTTCTGTTTCCATCCTTGATTCACTTTAAATACTTTAAAAAGGCCTACATCAGTTTTTAGGCTTTAACACTATTTTTCATTTAATAGTTAGTCCTCAACACCTGTAGACACACAGAGAGATTTTAGACTTCCTGCTCCAATTTTCTCACCTATATATTCATATTTTCAAAACTAGACTCTGATTACCTGATCATATGAATGTCAAAATGCAGATTTTATTTTTTTAGCAGGAAATTGTGCTTTACAGCAGCTGGACCAGTAGATGATATAGCATTTCTCACATCTAAAATCAATAAGAGTTAGAGAAATTTATTAATATTCCTGCAAGTGCATTCTGAAACAGCTGCATGGAAATCAAGGCAGGGACTAGGGTGGGTCACATAGAAGAGTGCCAGTTAGGGCCAGCTTTGTGACTTGGCAGGTTAAGCTACCACTTGCAACACTGGCATCTCACATCTCACATAAGAGTGTTCTTTTGATCCAGTTTCCTGTTAATGCACCTGGGAAGGCAGTGGAAGATGATCCCTACTTGGGCCTCTGCCACCCATGTAGGAGACCCCAACACAAGGGATGGAGTTCTTGGCTCCTGGCTTCAGCCTGGTCCATACCTGACTATTGCAGCAATTTGGGAAATAAACCAGCAAATGGAAGATATCTCTTTCTCTCTCTCTGTCTTCAAATAAATTAATTAAATTAATAATATTAAAAGGAAAAGAGAAGAGTACTAGTGGGTGAGGGTTTCAAATAGTGCGGAGAAACCAAGAAAGTAACCCTGGTGTGAAGGAGGAGCTCAAGGAGGACAGTTCTCATGGATGTCTGGTTACTATTAAATCTCTTAGTACCATGGTGGCACCTGGCATCAAATAGGAATCCATTACATATTTATAGAATGATTGAATGGTGAGGTGATGTCTACCCTCACACTTGACTACTGGGACAACTGACTTGGAGAGCACAGAGAAAATTACTTCCTTATTATTAGTTGATGTTGTAATCCAATATTCCATATTTTCCCTCAGAAAATTTATCTCTAATTTTGGAAACAGTAATCTAGTCTCTAAGTGGTCTGTATCCTTTCCTTAACAAGAGAGCTGATCCTTGATACAGCTCTGAAAGAGAAGGCATTATTTCTTGGCTTCAGGGTACATACTAGTGTGTTCCCCACTTAGGACCCACTCCAGTTTTCCTAAACTCAGAGACTTATCTAACATTCCCAAATCCTCTCATAAGTATTTTTATCCAAAAAAGAAAAGTCAGCCTCCACACTTCTCTTTCCTTTGCCTCTTCTCTAGGCTAGGCTCTCAGAATCTTTTGAAGTGATGTTTATAGTATCTCAACTGTAAAATATACATGAGAAACTAGGAGAGGTAAGTAAGTAGTGGATCACTGCTTCCTTTGAGCTTAATATGTATGCTTCTTGAATACAATTAGCCTCCTTTCTCCTCTGTTTTCCATAAGCTGCCACTTAGTACATGAAATGATGAGCACTTCAAGTCTTAAGGTAACAGGAGAGGGTGGCATCAGGACTGTCTTAAAAGAGCTATATGGCCCTCAAATTTTATAATAAATCATTGATGTATGCATTAAAATATATAAATTTCAAAATTTACATTATTATTTTACATTTTAGATTTTTGCACATTTGCTTTCATATGAACGAGAGAAAATAAGGTATTGATAGAAAAGAGATTTCAGTTTCAAATTTGGCTCTTCTGTTCACAAAACATTATTTACTATTACCAAATTAAGATTTTCTAAAGATTTTATTTTATTTTATTTTTATTCACTTTAATTTTATTTTAAAAGCAAAGAGATTGAGAAAGAGACAGAGCACCCAATCTTTCCATCCACTGGCTCACTCCCCAAGTGTCCACAACAGCTGGGGCTGGGCCAGGCCAAAGCCAAAGACTCACTCTGATTCTCCTACATGGGTGGCAGGAACCCAACTATTGAACCATCATCTGCTGCCTCCAAGGTTCAGAAAACTAGATGCTGGGACTCAAAGCAGGCAATGTTCCAAGTGATGCTTTAACTACTGTACCTAGCTCCACCTCTGAATTTAAATTTCTTAGCTATGAAATGGAGATATTACAGATTGGTGAGCAATAGATACATAAAAAGTGACATATGCACAATTTGCCTAGCCCATATTTCTAAAATAACTCAATGTAAATATTAATGTAACTACTGCTATAATGATAGAGACTTATTCATAACCTACTCTTTTTGAAATAAAAGATGTAGAGCTTAATAAAGGCCTTGACTCGTCCTGAAATTTTGGTTACTGGCCAAAAGCAAAGAACTACTTCTGAGCAACTAAATGGTATCCAGTTGTACCACACTACTGTGTACTTATTTGATACATTAAGCTTTAGACACTTTTAATCTTTAAAATAAGACTGTATTAAAACCTATTCCTTTGAATGACACCCTCTAACACAAGTATTTTAGAGCATAAATAGAACCAAACAATACTTGCTATACCTAGAAATTGGGCCAAATCACCATTTTCCCTCTGAGTTATTATCTTAGCAAGGCTGAGTATGCTCCGCAACACTTATATTGGTATCTTGGCCCTTCTCAGCAACAGGCGTTGCTTGATGGCCCTGCAATATACCCACATGGATAGTCATTGCACTCTAAGGATTTCCATACAATCAGTTTGTCAATAAGATGAGTCAAATCGTGTACTATACTTCTCATGATTGCAAAGGTCAAAGATAAAATCAACTTACATTTTGGAAATGCCACATGAAGGAGACAAGTGATTTAATAAGAATTTTATCCAAAATACTGATGTGGCTGCAGGGTAATAGTTCACAAAGGACTTCAGAGTAGAAACAGTGGACAACAACATTTCCCCTGACTCAAAAACATGCCCTAGTAACAAATGTGGCCATGAATTTCCTGATGGCTGTGACTTACTACCTGAGAGGAGAGACAACATTCAGCCAGAGATGATTTGCTAAAGGAAAAAGGAGGAAGTGCTGAACACTGGTACAGATGATCTATCTACATTACCCCAACCCACACAAGATGCATTTTTCAGCATCTTCAGCATTAATAGGAACACATGCTGAACAATTATTTAAATCAGGTTGGTTAGGCTAAGCTTAAGTCTCCACTTGTCTTAGTCTGGCCTTCCTCAGCATTCTCTGGAAACATGCAGTCCAAGCAGATCATCTGAGAAAAACTAACTACTCAATGGATCACAGCAGAGGTGCTGGGACTTGAAGCATTACTTCTATATGGGATATAGACATCTCAAGATGTGACAGCCTATGGTTCCACAAGACCTTCCCTTCAAACAATTTAGTTTTTTTTTTTTTAAAGTAAAAGACTATCTAGAAATAAATATATCTTTGGTTAGGGTATACTTTTAATATGTTCCCTGAGGGTTTCTGTATTGGAAGCTTGATCCCTAGTGTGGCAGTGTTAAGAAGAGGAAGGATCATAAGAGGTGGGGTCTAGTGAAAGATGGATATTGACTAGGTGTACTTGGGTGAATGCAGCAGAATCACAAGTGATGTGAGCATACAAAGAAGCAGAGAGTAGTAGACAGATTATTTTTTTATGGATAAGGTGTTTGAGTTTTAACCTGTAAAAAATTAAGAGCATTTGAAGAATTCTTACACAGGAAACTATCAGATATCTGCAGTGGTTTAATCTCTACATTGTATTATTTAATTATTTGCTTTTCTTCTGATGATTAGCACTAAAATCCTCCAATACAAAATCATCTCTTTGTTTCTTTTCTAAGAAAGCTGGGAATAGGAGAGCCGGGGAGATTCCTTTACATTCTGCAGTTGAGGTTGGGGGGAAATTGCTTTGGGCAATGGGATAGATGAGGGCACAGGAACTCAGCATGGGAGAAAGAAGGCTATGTCCCTGAGCTTTCTTACGGAAGAAAAAAATCTCTCAGGAACCACATCTGAGCCCCAAAAGAGGTCCTGAATGTGACAGATGGACCTTGGGCCTCCCACAACTTTCCCAAGAGAGAAATTGGAAACTAGCAAAGCTCAGTTACTCACTTTGAGTTAACAGCAATCTAAGTTTATATAAAAAATAAGTGATCCACAACTCTTGATTTTGGTAACACTGGGGTGAGAAATGTCTTGGCTGCTTCTTTTTTTGAGAATATTTATAGAATATTTTGAATTTTTCATGTCACTAGTGATATGTAATTAAATGACACACCAATGTAAAATTAGTCTTTCAATACAATTTTCTAAGCATAATTATATGCAATTAAAGAGAAATAAGAGTTGCTGTTACTTTAAGGTGGTGATCATATCATACCATCATTTATGATTCATATGATAATCATACCCACAGTATAATAAGATCCAAATGTGTGTTTCTAAGCAAGGATGCTGACTAAGTGGCATAGTATACCAAGCAATTAAAATAGAAAAAGCTCCCAGCAAAATGCTTAAAATTTTCAAGAAAAATAAATTTTTTGCAGCCTGCTTAGAGACAATTCTCCATGAATTTCTCACATTTCTGCATGTCTTGTGAACAAAAGCACTGCCTTTTTTTCAAGCTATCTTTTCAAAAATGTTTCTATAGAAAATAGCCTTGGAGAAAATATAGTGTCTCAAACTCCAAGACAAGTTTGCTTACAGTATAAAGAGAGAAAAGGGAAGAAAGAATGAGAGAGAGAGAGAGAGAGAGAGAGAGATTGATTGATTTCCCTCTAGAGTAAAAGTCCCATGATAACCTCCATTATAAACATTCAGGGTCCATAAACTCAGAGTTCTTATCCACATTTTCTATAATCCACACATCATGGGTAGGCATTTCTTAGGGTATATTTGCAATGTCCCCATGAAACATGGGGCAAAGGAAAATGATAAAATATGCCAGTGTTCATGCTGCTCACTGTGCCTCAAAAAATAAAGTTCTATGTCTATGACTCAAGAGTCTTAGGTGTCTTTTCCCAAACTACACAAAATAGTGACAGAACAAACTGTTAGTTTCCAAGTAGAATAAAATCTCAAACCCTTTGGAGTTTTGGTAGAATCAAGTGATCAAGAGAAACCTTGACATTTATGGGATCATACTGCAATCAGGCCAGATTTCTTCACATGATTGCTTTAAAATAACTAAATCAAAATGAGTCATCTAACACATATCCTGAGAAAAATGAGTCCATGGTATTCAGGAGTCAAGAAGAATGGTGTGTTAAGTCTGTCTCTACAAATTCTATGAGAATGTATTCCAAAACCAATAGGAAAGCTGTTTCTCTGAAATGGCAATAGCTTTCTGTAATGTAAGCACCAGTGGAAAAGATACCTTTCTCCTTTAACATGTCTCATGGAAATTATGGGAATATAATCTATAAGGAAGATCAAGAATATATAATCTACAAGGAAATCAAGAATATAATCTATAAAGAAGATCAAGGTGTAGAGTTTTGGCCCTTACTTGTTCTTCTACTTTCAAGTTATATGGATTTAAATTACATATTATTCTCTTGCAACTTCAATTTTTACCCTCCAAAAACTCAAAATATTGCCTGCCTTGCATGATTATAATGAAAAATAGAGATAAACGCATGCATACATACATAAATAAATACACAGGTAATGGTGATGCATATATTAAATATTTCTAAGTGTCACTTGACACAGGGTTAGCATTTTAAGATGGCAATTATTAGCATTGAGAATTTTATTAATTAATTTAAATCATATCTACAAAGTTTTAATTCAAATTCTAGGGAATAATCAGTCTATTATTTTGTTCATATTTTCATATGGGTGAGACTGAAGAGCAAGAACTAAGTGTTACCTGATGAGGGTTTGTGGAGTTTCCTAGAGGTCAGTTAAATGTATGACAAATGCCTTCATTGTGTTCACTAATTCTACTTTAAAAAAATTTAAACCATTTATTCAACACACATTGATCAACTGAGAAAAAAATGACTTGCTTTCAACTGCAACATTTGTCAGATAAGATCAAATAATGTTTTAAAGATTTGATTTATTTATTTGAGAGGTAGAGTTACAGACAGAGAGAGGAAGAGATAAAGGTCTTCCATCCACTGGTTCACTCCCCAGATGGCCACGATGGCCAGAACTAGGCCACTCCAAAGCCAGGAACCAGGAGCTTCTTCTGGGTCTCCCACATGGGTGCAGAAGCCCAAGCACTTGGACCATCTTCTACTGCTTCTCAGGCCATGGCAGACAGCTGGATTGGAAGAGGATCAGTCGGGACATGAACCAGCGCCCATATGGTATGCTGTCACCACAGGCACATACAGCCCACTATGCCACAGCGATGGCCTCAGAAGCAAATAATTTTATAAGATGTGTCAATTTTGATTCATTTGACTTTATTTTGCAGAAGGCTAAGATACAAAAAATAAGTAAATTGTAAAGATCAAACACAATGATTATTAATATAACAGGGGCATATACAAATTCTCTTGACTGAAGAAAAATTGATTATATTTGATTGTAGTACTGACTGAAGAAATGACAACTTTGGGAGATTTAAAACTCCATTCTTTTAAATTGGAAAAAATTCAAGATAAATCCATCAACTACATCCCAGAATAGATTTAGAATCTTGCTGAACTACATAGAAAGTCTATGTATATATGGTAATAAACATCTCTTCATCAACGCCAAAAGCACTTGAGAAAAATAATAATGGTAACCCATTCCTAAATTCGTATTTATTTATTTACGAGTAAAAATTAGGGATATACAGAGAAAGTAGAGCTACAGATAGAGACAGAGGTCGTGATAGAGATGATAGAGAGGGAGAGAGAGGAGATGGGGAGACAAAGAGAGACTTCCCACATGCCTGTTACAACTGGGACTGGGGTAAGCAGAAAGCAAAAGCATGGAACTCAATCCAATCTCCCACATATGTGCCAGGAATGCAATCTCATTTTGGCCTTGATCCCGGTTTCTCTCTCAACAAAAATCCATGTGCTATCATTCATTTTTTTGTTTCTTAAGTGAAGCAGTTCTTAACCTAGAAACAATACATTGGTCAGGGTACCAGCAATCCCCTCAAGTGACTTACAAGGTTTGCTGGTGTTTGTGTAGTACACATTGTTCTGACGGTAAAGGTATGCTGTTAAGTAAACCAAGAGTTTGTAAAATGCACCCACAAAAAAGGAAGCAGTGGTCTTGTATATGTTTAATTTCTCCCCCTCTTCTGGTACTTTCTAAACAGTACATCTTATAAGAACACTTCACAACACTCTTTCATCTTTCACTTTTCTTTTTCTTCTACATTTACTGCAAAAGTGCTTTGAAAACAGAGTAAGTACTTAAGGTATTCATTGGTTGCTTATAATTAATGCCTCAGCTTACAGTGCTCTGGCTTTAAATACCACAGCTACTACAGTAAAATAGTATGTTCTAAGATTGCACATGATTCCTAAATGGCAAAAGAAGAAGAAGAAGAGGGGGAAGAAGAGGAAGAGAGAGAAAGAGAGAGAGAAGGAGAAGGAGGAGGAGGAAGGAAGGAAGGAAGGAAGGAAGGAAGGAAGGAAGGAAGGGAGGGAGGAAGGGAGGGAGGGGAGAGGAAGGGTGAGGGAAGGGAAGGGAAGGAAGGAAGAAAGGAAGAAAGAAGGGAGGGAGGGAAGGGAGAAAAGGAGGGAGGGAAGGGAAGGAGGGAGTAGGAAGGGGGAGAGAAGAAGGAAGGAAGGAAGGGAAGAAGAGGGAAGGAAGGAGGGAGGGAGGAGGGAAGGAAGGATGGGGAGGGAGGGAGGAAAGCAGAGAGAGAGGGAAGAAGTGAGGGAGAAATGCAGGAAGAAAGCAAGCAAGCAATGTTTGCAATCAAGATGTTTACTTGATAACTCAGATACACATGATGTAGGTCACCAGATGGTTCTCAAGATATTCTACTGCTTTGAATTTCAGATACCATCCATCCTGTGAGACTCAGTTCTTTGCCTGGTCTACCCATGTGCTTGTCTTTGAATGGCCAATCAAAAACCGTAAGTATTGATTTGAGTTATACACAAATTTTAGTGAGTGGATGAATTCACAAATAGACTCCGCGATTAATGAGGAATTGTGTTGATATGGACAGGCACACATATATAAGATAAATAGATAAATATAAATTACACATATGAATATTTGTGATTAATCTGTGTTTAAGAAATGTATCTTAAATTATAATAACACATACATTATATATTATACTCATAATTTGACATGTAGAGAATGTCCCACTTTTCTAAACAAAAGAAGAAACTTCAGAGGCCGGTGCTGTGGCATAGTAGGTAAAGCTGCTGCCTGCAGCGCTGGCATCCCATATGGACTCCAGTTTGAGTCCCAGCTGCTTCACTTCCTATCTAACTCCCTGCTATGGCCTGGGAAAGCAGTAGAAGATGGCCCAAGTCCTTGAGCCCTGCACCCACATGGGAGACCCAGAAGAAGAAGCTCCTTGCTCCTGGCTTTGGATTGGTGGAGCTCCTGCCTTTGCTCTCTCTCTCTCTCTCTCTCTCTCTCTCTCTTTCTGCCTCTGCCTCTTTGTAAATCTGCCTATCAAATAAATAAATCTTAAAAAAAAAAAAACCTCAGTAACAGCCATCCAATGCTATATCTCTACCTTATCACTCCAAATCCCTATACCAAACTTTTGTTTTACAATGTATTACCTTCTAACAAACTCTTTATCAGTGTGTTGTTTTATTACTTTACTATTCATTTATATTCTTCCTCTGCTATGATATGTTTCACAAGGACAGAAGCTTTTGTTTTGATCGCTGATATATTCCGAGGAAACAGCTGGGAAGAAGGAAATTAGCTTTACTCTCTTCTCTACACTTACTTCCTTCTACACCTTGAGATCCATGGTGCTTTGCAAAGACTAGAGCAGAAGAGGAAGTACAAAGAAGTAAGGAAGAACACAGGAAATGCAAAAGCCTAGGTTCTGAGTCTGCCTGCCCCACTATCATTATTACCTTGGTCTTCTTTTTGCTCTAAGCTAAGTTAACTTTTATAAGTGACAGAGATAACATTGATCCCTGTGTACATCACAAGGATATCAATTCTCAAATATTAACAAACGAGAGTATGTAGACTTAGAACGCTTTAAGTAAATATAAATTCGTATTATTTTAGTAGATAATTAAAAGCAAGTGTACAATAAATGATATTAAATTAGAATTTTGTAGGCATTTACATTGAAACTTTAAAAAAATAAACAAAATACATTTTTCTTATGTCCGTACCCATTTATAATCTTCCTTTTATCTTTCAAGTAATATATGATTCAGTGGTCTGTTGTCACCCTACACAATTCTATGAAAGAGGCTGATAATTTCAAGTATTAAACTGAGAAATACTCAAAATCAAGCAAATGCAATGAAAAATGATAATCAGGTACTTGCAGAGTATACACAAATATACTGAATAACTAGAGCATTAGTCACATTAGTTGCTTGCAATAAATATACAAGAAGAACTGAAGCATATATCATATGTATAATTCTCGTATAAGATAAATGTGGGTACACAGTAGGGAAAAGTGAAATCACTTTATGGAATCAGGGACAGTACCTTTAATTCCTCTCATCTTACAATAAATATACAAGAAGAACTGAAGCATACATCGTATGTGTAATTCTCGTATAACATAAATGTGGTACACAGTAGGGAAAAGTGAAATCACTTTATGGAATCAGGGACAGTACCTTTAATTCCTCTCATCTTACAATGAGATTGTTTTTCTCCTGAGGTTTTGGCAGGCCCTTAAAATTGATGTCATTTTTGATTAATTCTTTTTGTACCTTGATGACAGCTAATGGAATGATTTGAAAGCTATTTGCCTTACAAAAAAGATCCAATATAGCTGCCTTTTGTGCCCATTCTTAAAGCTTTTACTTCTTTCTCTTGCAATAATTAGTAAAAGAGAAGAAAAATTGCAGTAATTACTAAGCATTATAAACTATATCTGGGTGCCTGACATTAACAGCAGCTGTCATTAAAATTAGATCACTTGTCTCATTTTAAGGAAATGTTACTTTTTACTATTTTAATGATATAATCTGGAAAATACCTTGACAGGATACTAATTCTGAAAATGGAATACAGGCACTTAAATCTATACATATTTCTTCTTATTCAGAAATCTATAAGGTGATTAAAGTTGTGCCTTCAAATATATCAACTCCTTTAGATTGGCATTATAAAATGCATCAAAGTTACCAATTATTTTATAAGAACCATCAGAGTTCAAGTATTATAATTAGAAGTCAATTTAAAGACAAATCAAGGAGTGAAAGGAAAAATATCCTTTTAATACTCCTCAAGAAATCAACTGATATGCTCCAGGGATCAGACTTTGTAGAAGGATTTTAATACACACAGTGATTCCAAGTGCTTCTTTTCCTCTACCAAAATTAAAACGTGTTCTGCAATATTTTTTAATTTTTTTTATTATTTAGTTAAACAGTAGAGTTATAGACTGTGAGAGGGACAGAAGACAGAGAGAGAGGTCTTCCTTCTGCTGATTCAATCCACAAATGGCCACATTGGCCAAAGCTGCGCCAATCTAAAGCCAGGAGCCAAGAGCTTCAGGTCTCTCATGCGGATGCTGGTTGGGCCATCCTCTACTGCTTTCTCAGGCCATAGAAGAGAGCTGTATTGGAAGAGGAGCATCTGTGACCAGAACCGGCACCCATATGGGATGCCTGCACCGCAGGTGGAGGATTAACCTACTGTGCCACAGAGCCGTCCCCTATTCTGCAATATTTTTAACAGTCCATTGCTCACTGATATTATAGCAAATTTTTATAGAGAATAATTTTCTTAATTATGTGGTAATTTTCTTATGGTACTGATGCACTTTAATCAAATCTTTAACAAATGTAATTAAAATATCATCATGTGAAATCGACCAAAGTTCATGTTTCCTTTGTACAGATCCACTTCACTATTTTCCCAGTGAAAAGTGTGTTCTGATAAAGAACTTTTCATTTTTTTTTGTTTGTTTGTTTTTAGAAGATTTATTTTATTTATTTGAAAGACAGAGTTCACAGAGAGAGGTAGAGACAGAGAAAGAGGTCTTCCATCCAATGGTTCACTCCCCAGTTGGCTGCAACGGCCAGAGCTGTGCTGATCCGAAGCCAGGAGCCAGGAGCTTCTTCTGGGTCTCCCACACTGGTGCAGGGGCCCAAGGACTTGGGCCATCTTTTACTGCTATTCCAGGCCATACAGAGAGCTGGATTGGAGGTGGAGCAGGCGGGACAAGAACCGGTGCCCATATGGGGTGCCGGCGCTTCAGGGCAGGGCTTTAACCCGCTGTGCCACAGCGCTGGCCCCAAGAACTTTTCATTTTATGAATGCACTGTGAGTTACCAAAAACAAATCATCATCTGTAAATAGCAGAAATGCTTAAAAATAAGTAATGTGAGTAAAAAGACATAATTCAAACTATTAACAATGGACATGTAGACAATTTCTCTATATATGAAAATATGTAACTATCTAGGTTATATCCAGAAAAATTAAATTTTAAATGACCTCAATTAAACATTCTTAGTGTGGCAAGAAAATCCACAATCTATATAAACATAAATATTTTTAATTTGTTGGATAATTAAATGGTCTTTAAAAGCAAAATTTTTTATTATGCATCTCATAGTTCCATGCTACATAGGGTACATAATTAGGGTAGCTATGAAAACCAACAGTAAAAACATTTGAAATTAATGGGTACCCAAAGTTACTCTTGGAAATTAATGCTTTTCTCCACCATGGAACAACAAAGTTGATTCTATTAAATATGATAAATGGAATGTAAATTAAAATTTTAATGAGGTGCTTGTTAATCCATTTGTTCACAGCTAACTTGAACTCAGTTAAATTAGCTCCCTATTATGAGCACTAGAGATATGATTTCTTCCAAATCTCAAGGGCAAATAAGTGTTAGAGGACTGCTTGTCCCCAGATAGCTCCATAAAGTATTATTAGAATTATTCACTGGACACTTTTTCTGTGATGCATTTCATTTAGAAAATCAATTCTGTGTTGATAAAGACAGTAAAAGTCCTCTAACAGTAATCATAACACCAGATACAAAGGCAGAATATATCCACAAATGGGCTATTATAGGATGTTTATTTTTGCCCTGGTCATTTTTTTTTTTTGCCAAGAATTGCAGAAAATAGTTTTCAAGTAATTGTAAAAATATCACATGCTTTCGAGCCATTTCTAACCATAAGGATTCCTCTTAGAACATGCAGAACATGTTCAGTGTTTGTTAAATGTTCTCTTTAATCTCTATGACAGTGTTTCTCAACTTTACATACCTGCAGATCATCTGTTTAATACATTGTATCTTGCATATGTCTAATGTCTCCGGCACAAATGCTAACATCAATTTAAGTCAGATTTTTAAATTACTTCAGCATTATTTAAGAGTAGAAATGAAATAATTATTGAAATTCATGATAATAAATTTTTATCTAGGGAGAGATATGTTGTGCTTTAATGTTTTATGAAGTATGAGGTTAGAGGCTGGTGCAATAGCACAGTGGGTTAAGTCAGGTCCAGCATCCCATATGGGTGCTTGTTTGAGACCTGGCCAAACCACTTCAGATCTCACTCCCTGCTAATGTGCTTGGGAAAGCAGCAGAAGATTGCCCAAGTCCCTGGGCCCCTATACCCATGTGGGAGACCAGGAAGAAGCTCCTGGCTCCTGATTTTGGATCGGCCCTGCTCCAGCCATTGCTGTCATTTAAAGAGTGCAGCAGAGTATGGAAGATCTTTATCTTTGTCTCTCCTTTTCTCTCTGTAACTCTGCCTTCTTTGGGTCTCCCACATGGGTGGGCCGTTTTCCACCGCCTTCCCAGGCCATTAGCAGGGAGCTGGATCAGAAGTGCAACAGTCTAAACTCAAAGCAGAGCCCACATAGGATGCCAGCGCTGCAGGCGGAGGCTTAACATACTACACCACAGCACAGGCCCCAATAAATAAATCTTTAAAACAAAAAAGAAATATGAGGTTCTGTCATAACTAAGAACGTAAGCCCCAAAACAGTGCAAACTTTAAGTCTATCGTAGGGAATCTAAAAAAAAAAAAAAAAAAAAAAAAAAAAAGCAATATGCTACAGGAAGTTTTCTCAGTCAATTCCTAATACTCAAATATTTAAATCAAACATGAATATCTTTGAAAATTTAGAGCCACTATTGTGTTTCCTCATGAGATATCAAACCAACAACCCTTCTACTCATATTTGTGTAAAGAATACTGAGAGTTGGCCGGTGCCGCGGCTCACTAGGCTAATCCTCCGCCTTGCGGCACCGGAACACCAGGTTCTAGTCCCGGTTGGGGCGCCGGATTCTGTCCCAGTTGCCCCTCTTCCAGGCCAGCTCTCTGCTGTGGCCCGGGAAGGCAGTGGAGGATGGCCCAAGTGCTTGGGCCCTGCACCCCATGAGAGACCAGGAGAAGCACCTGGCTCCTGCCATAGGATCAGCGCGGTGCACCAGCCGCAGCGCGCTGGCCACGGTGGCCATTGGAGGGTAAACCAACAGCAAAGGAAGACCTTCCTCTCTGTCTCTCTTTCTCACTGTCCACTCTGCCTGTCAAAAAAACAACAACAAAAAAAAATAATACTGAGAGTTCTTAGGACTCTTGGAAATCAGATGTTAATATATACACAAAATGTAATTAAAATAACTAAATAAGCCACAACTTAAACAATATTTACTAAAAGTTACTAAGAACTAATGTTTCTTAAGTACATTTTCCACATACAAAAATAATTGTAGAACACAGAATAGCTGAAAGAAATCTTGAAAACAAAGAACAAAGTTGGATGATTTGAAATTCTCTATTTTGAAGCTTATTGCAACACTACAACAATCAGAACAAGTGATATAAGCATAGCAAGAGACATGTAGATCATTGGAATAAGATTAAAAGGCTTAAACTCTTTCATCTATGGTCATTTGATTTTTTTTTTTTTTTTTTTTTTTTTTTTTTTTTTTTTTTGGACAGGCAGAGTTAGACAGAGAGAGACAGAGAGAAAGTTTTTCCTTCCATTGGTTCACCACCCAAATGGCCACTATGGCCGGCACACTGCACCAATCTGAAGCCAGGAGCCAGGTGCTTCCTCCTGGTCTCCCATGCGGGTGCAAGGCCCAAGCACTTGGGCCATCCCCCACTGCCCTCCCGGGCCACAGCAGAGAGCTGGAATGGAAGAGGAGCAACCGGGACAGAACCGGCGCCCCAACCGGGACTAGAACCTGGAGTACAGGTGCTACAGGCAGAGGATTAGCCTAGTTAGCTGCAGCACTGGCCGGTCATTTGATTTTCAATAAGGGTATCAAGATAATAAAAGAATATAAAATAATCTTTTCAACAAATGATACTGAGGCATTGGGTATCCAAACAGAAAAGAAGGGAGTTGGACCCTTATCTCATTCAATATAGGAAAATTCATTCAAAGCAATCATAAATGTAAGAGCTAAGCTGATAAAATTATTAGAAAAATACATGAGTTCAGGCAACAGGTTCTTCAAAATCGTATTAAAAGTGCGATATACAAAAGAAAATATAGTTTACTTGAATCTTATCAATATTTAAAAGTTCGTGCTTTATGGGACATCTCTCAAAGAAAGTGAAAAGACAGGTAATAGAAGGGTAGAGAATATCTGTAAACCATGTGTTGGAAAGATAAGTTGTATCCAGAATATACAAATAACTCTCAGGACTTAATAATAAAAAGACAATCCAATTAAAAGTGAAGCCAACTTAAAAGTTGAGTGCAAGATTGGATAGTCAGTTCTCCAGTGAAGATACACAAATGTCCAAAAAGTACAAGAAAAGATCCTTAAAATCATTAGTAATTAGGAATATGCAAATTAAAACTACAGTAAGATATGATCACTAGGAAGGCTAAAATTAAAAAGGGACAGACAAGACAAATATCTAGAGGATGTAGACAAATGAGTACTTTTCATTCATCACTGGTTAAATTACATAATGGTAGGGGCAAGTTTTGTGTCTCTATGGGTTAAGTTATCTCTTAGGCTAAAGTTCCCTGCATCCTACCCACTTTCATGCTAATATAACTGGAAGGCAGCATAAAATGGCCCATGTACTTGGGTTCCTACCACCTATATGGCAGACCTGATGGAGTTTCTTACTGTGGTGTGGAACAGCTTGGCTGTTGTGGGCACTTGGAGGGAGTGAACATGGGGTTGGAGGATTTTCCTCTCTTTCTATTTCTCTTTCTCTCTCTTTCTCTTTCTTTTTTGCTCTTTCTCTCTTCCTCTCTCTCTTTCTCTTCCCCCTTCCTGACCTCCCTCCATTTCAAATAAATAAAATGCAGTAAACTTTAACAAATTATAAACTGGTAGAGCCTTTTTGAAAAATACCCAAGCAGTTCCTCAAAATGTTAAATATAGAATTTAACATATGATCCACTACTCATTCTGGTGTAGCTCAAAAGAAATGAAATCATGTATCCACATGAAAATAAGTTCCCAAATGTTAAGGAAAACATTATCTATAATAAACAAAAAGTAGAAATAATCTAAATGTCTAATCACAGATGAATGGATCAATAAAATGTGGATTCACATAATGAAATATTATTCAACCACAAAAAGGAATAAAGTACTGATAGATGCTATCACATGGATGAACCTTGAAAACAAATTTTCAAAGAAAGAAACCATTTAGAGCAGACTACATTTCACAAGATTCTTTAATATGAAATCTCGTTAATATGAAAATTAATAGAGAAAGATTCCAAGATGGTGGGAAAGGGAGGGAGCTTACAGCTCGAGACTAGGGGAAGATAGTTTTAAAATAAAACTGGAGAGAGTACAATTTCAGGAAATAGGCAGAAAACTGCAATGGAAATTCCATGGAAGGAGGAGAGATTAAGTGGATCTACATGGAGGATGTAGCTGCACAGCATGAGCATGGACACAACACAGGATCCCATCCCCCAAGAGCCTTAATGTCAGTTTTAGAGTCAGGTGAGATCAGACTGCAGCAGCCCATGCCACTGACAATATAGCTGTGGGGAGAATCTGGCATGAGTCCAGCCTGGAGCCTTATGGGGACAGAGTACCTGCCAACCTACAGTAAAAAAAAAAAAAAAAAAAAAAAAAAAAGGGCAACATTTCTCTCTCCCTATGTCCCCAACAATGGCAACCAGCAACAGGCTGAGAGGGCAGAAGCCATTTTGGACATACATTAACAGTTATACCAGCTCATGTCCACCCAACCTGCAACCAACTGAGATGGAACTCCTGAGTTTGGCTGGGAGGACTGACCAGGTGCTGTGCACCCATGTAGGACTGTGGGATGCCCCCAACCTACCAACACATCACAAGCTCTGTGGATCAAACTGCCTAGGTGGAGCACCCACAGGCAGCTGGTTCTGGGAGTTTCTTGGCCTTTCTGTGGACAGGACAGACTAGTGGGGAAGAGTAGATTCTCAGCGCCCCATGACTGTGGGATCCTCATATGCTGAGACTGTAGAATCACTGTGACTGCATGAAAGGTTGCAGGGTGTAGCTGGGTCTCTGGGCAATCATTGTGAACATCCTCACAGGCTCAGAGCTCCCTGATTGCCTGATGTAGGTCATTGCAACAGGATCTGTGCTCACACTGAGGACTGCTCAGATCCTTTGTGTTATTCTTTCAGGAGTGTGGATAAGTATTGCACCAACTGTGGGATAACACCAGGGCAAGGATACCTAGGAAGAGAGAAGGTGAGGGTGTGACTATGCCAAAAGAGCTAATAAAACCCTCCCCTCTATTAAAAAAGAGATCTACCATGCCCAATTTCATTGTCAACCACACATTTGCCACATTCTACAGCACAAAACAGAGCTCCCTGGCCACATCCATCACACACTTCTGGGTATTTACTGAAAGAGCAGAAACTCTACTAAGCCAAAGAGGTATAGTCCAAAGATAAAAACCATCATGGGGAAAAAAACCAGCAAGTATCACCACATATGCCTAAAAATAAATGCAGAACTTCAAGAAGATAGAATGAGGAAGACAACTTGATGATGCCCCAAAGGAACACAACACTTCAATATTAGAATGTGAAGATGAAGAGATTGAGGAAATGCCAAAAGTGGAATTAAAATGATTAATCATAGGATTACTCAGAAGCAATCAGAAAGAAATCCACAAATAAAAGAAATCCACACATGACATGAATGAAAATTTTTCCCATGAAATTGAGATTTTAAAGAAAAATAAAAATGAAATATTAGAAATGAAGAATTCCACAGATCAAATAAAAAATGTGGTCAAAAGCCTCAATAACAAACTTGCTGAGACAGAAGAAAGAATATTTGAGATAGAAGACAAATCTTTGGAAATTTTATAGTCACAAGAACAACAAAGAATAGAAAAATTAAACACAGTGTTGGAGATTTATGGGATACTATCAAATGACCCAACATATAAGTTGTAGAATTTCCTGAAGGAGTGGAAAGAGAGAATTAGAAGTATTAGAGTATTAGAAGTATTAGAGTATTAGAAGGCCTATTCAATGAAATAATTATAGAAAACTTCTCTAATTTGGAGAAAGAAAGGAACATCCAAGTACAGGAAGCACATAGAACTCCTAATACACATGAACAGAAATGATCTTCACCATGACACATTGTACTTAAACTTTCCACAGTAAAACATGAAGAAAAGATTCTAAAATGTGCATGAGAGAAATATCAGATTACTTTCAGATGATCTACAATTAGACCCATAGATGACTTCTCATCACAAACCCCATAGGCTAGGAGAGAAACGAGAGGTACAGTCCAAATCTTAAAAGAAAAAAACTGTTAATCCAGAACACTGTACCCTGAAAGAATGCAAAAGAAGACCTTCCATAAAAACAGAAATTGAAAGAATTTGTCACCACCCCTCCAACCTTACAAAAGATGTTTAAAGATACGCTATACACTGAAACACAAAGAGATAGTCATCACTATGAAAGAATGTGAAGACAGAAAACCTCCCAGTAAAAGAACACAGGAAATCCAAAGTAAACAAGAAGATATTTATGGGAAAATGTCAGGGACAAGTTGTTACTTATCAGCAGCAACCTTAAATGTAAATGGCCTCAAATCTCCAGTCAAGATACAGACTGGCTGAATGGATAAAAAAACAAGACCTATATATTTGCTGCCTACAAGAAAACATCTCACCAACAAAGATAGATGCACTGAAAGTAAAAGGATAGAAAAAGACATTCCGTGCTAACAGAAACCAAAAAAGAGTGGTGTAGCCATCCTACTATCAAACAAAATAGACTTTAACACAAAAACTTAAAATAAAAAAAAGAAAGGCACTATGTAATGTTTAAGGGATCAATTCAACAGGAAAATATGACTATAATAAATGTATGTGTATATGCATCCAATTATAGGGCATCTGGCTATCTAAAAGAAATGCTGATGAATCTAACGGGAGACAATGAGTCCAAAGCAATTGTAATGGAGGATTTCAACACCCCACTTTCAACAATGGCCAGATCAACCAGACAGGAAATCAACAGAGATACAATAGAATTAACTAACACTATGTACCAAATGGACCTAGTTGATATCTGCAGAACTTTTCATCCCAAGTGAAGGAATACACATTCTTCTCATCAGTGTACAGAAATTTTTCTAGGGTACACCATATGCTAGGCCATAAAGCAAATCTCAGCAAATACTAAAAATAGAAATCTTACCATGCATCTTTTCTGACCACAATGGAATGACACTGGAAATCAACAACTCAAGAATCTCTGGAACATACAAAAACACATAGACTGAAAACATGCTCCTGAATGAACAGTGGGTCTTAGAAGAAAGCAAAAGAGAAATAAAAAAAAAAAAAATCTGGAAATGAATGATGATGACAATACAACATATCAAAACTTATGCAATACAGAAAACGTGAGTTTTTAAAGAGAAGTTTATAGTAATTGGTGCCTACAACATGAAATTGGAAAGGCACCAAATAAATGAGTTATCAAGGCATCATAAATGAAATATTAGTGCATCTCAAGAATCAAGAAAGACAACAACCAAACTCAAAATTAGAAGGAGAAAATAAGTAAATAAAATTAGAGAATAAAGAAAACTGAGGTGAAAAAAAGGTGCAAAATATCACTGAAATGAGCTGTTTTTTTGAAAAAAATACATAAAATTGATACACCATTGCACCAACTAACCAACAAAAGAGGGAGAAGACCAAAGTCAATAAATCAGAGATGAGAAGAAAATGTAACAAGAGATACCAGAGAAAAAAAGCATCAGGAAATACTACAATGAGCTGTATGCCAACAAATCAGGAAACCTATAAGAAATGAATAGACTCCTATAAACATAAAATCTACCAAAATTGTGCCATAAAGACAGAGAAAACCTAAATAGACCAATACTAAGACAGATATTGAATCAGTAATAAAGATTCCAGACTTTTATAGAAGAACTAATTCTAATTCTTCTCGAGCTTCAAAACAACTTAAAAGGAGGGATTCCTCCCGAACTCCTTCTATGAAGCCAACATCTCCTTAATTCCTAAACCAGAAGATACAACAGAGACAGAGAACTATAGACCAATTTCCCTGATGAACATAGACACAAAAATCCTCAACAAAATACTAGCCAACAGAATCCAACAACACATCATAAAGATCATTCACCCAGACCAAATGGGATTTATCCCAGATATTCAGGGATGGTTCAACATGCACAAACCAGTATGAGTGATACATCACATTAACAAACTGAAGAACAAAAACCATAAGATTATCTCAATAGATGCAGAGAAAGCATTTGGTGAAATACAACATACTTTCAGGATTAAAACTTTAAGCAAATTGGGTATAAAAGGAACATTCCTCAACACAATCAAACCAATCTATGAAAAATCATCTGCCAGCATCTTACTGAGTGTGAAAAGGTTGGAAGCTTTCCCACTAAGATCTGGAACCTGATAAGGATGCTCACTCTCACCATTACTGTTCAGTATAGTACTGGATGTTTTGGCCAGAGCCATTAGGCCAGAAAAAAGAAATCAAAAGAATACAAATTTGGAAGGTGGGAGCCAAACTATCCCTATTTGCAGATTACATGATTCTATACATAAGGGATCCAAAAGATTCCACTAAGAGTCTATTAGCACTCATAAAAGAGTTTGGTAAAGTGGAAAAGTGGCAGGGTATAAAATTCACATACAAAAATCAATACCCTTTGTATCCACAAACAGTGCTGTGGCTGAGAAAGAACTTCTAAGATCAATCCCATTCACAATAGCTACAAAAAAAGTTAATACCTTGCAATAATTTTATCCAAGGATGACAAAGATCTCTGAGATGGAAATTATAAAACAATAAGAAAGAAATAGAAGAAGACACAAAAATAGAAAAATATTAGATGTTCATAAATTGGAAGAAGTAATACAATCAAGGTACATAGTACCAAAATCAATATGCAGATATAATGCAATCTCAAGCAAAATACTAAGGACATTCTTCTAAGATCCAGAAATAATGATGCTAAAATTCAAATAGAAACACAAGAAACCCCAAATAGCTAAATCAATCTTAAACAACAAAAACAAAGCCAGAGGCATTTCAATACCAGATTTTGATATATCACAGCACAGTTATAATGAAAACAGCCTGGTACTGTCAAAAAAACAGATGTGTATACCAACAGAACAGAAGAGAAACTATAGAAATCAATCCACGCATCCACAAACAACTCATGTGTGACAAAGGAGCTAAAATCAATCCCTGGAACAATGACAGTCTCTTCAACAAATATTGCTAGGAAAACTGGACCTTTGCATGCTGAATTATGAAACAAAGACCCCTACTTTATACCTTATACAAAAATTCACTCAAATTGAATCAAAGGCCTAATTCTACCATCCAATACCATCAAATTATTAGAGATCATTGAGAAAACCCTGCAAGATACTGGCATAGGCAGAGTCCATGGAAAAGACCCTAGAAACACAATCAATCAAAGTCAAAATTGACAAATGTGATTACACCAAATTGAGAAGCTTCTGCACTGAAAAAGAAACACTCAACAAAGAGAAGAGGCAATTGACAGAATGGAAGAAAATATTTGCCAACTACACAAATGATAAAAGATATATCCAGAATCTATAAAGAACTCAAGAAACTCAACAACAAGAAAACAAATAATCCAGTTAAGAAATGGGCAAAAGAGTTGAACAGGCACTTTTTTTTTTTTTTGGACAGGAAGAGTTAGACAGTGAGAGAGACAGAGAGAAAGGTCTTCCTTTTTCCGTTGGTTCACCCCCCAAAATGGCCACCAGGGCTGGTGCACTGAGGCCAGCGCACTGCGCCGATCTGAAACCAGGAGCCCGGTGCTTCCTCCTGGTCTCCCATGCAGGTGCAGGGCCCAAGCACTTGGGCCATATTCCACTGCCTTCTCGGGCCACAACAGAGAGCCGGACTGGAAGAGGAGCAACCAGGACAGAATCCAGTGCCCCAGTCAGGACTAGAACCCGGGGTACCAGCGCCGCAGATGGAGGATTAGCCAAAGAGGAAATTCAAATGACCAGCAGACACACGAAAATATGCTCAGGATCACTAGCCATCATATCAAAACCACAATTAGGTTTCCCCTCACCCCAGTTAGAATGGTTTTCATACAAAAATCAACAAATAGCAAATCCTGGCAAGGATGTGAGTTAAACAGTACCCTAATCCACTGCTGATGGAATGTAACTTGGTGCAGCCACTGTGGAAGATGATATGGAGATACTCAGAAATCTGAATTTGACCATTTGACCCAGCCATTCAACTCCTTGGAATTTACCCAAAGGAAATGAAATCAGCATATGAAAGCGTTATCTGTATCCCCATGATTGATGCAGCTCAATTCACAATAGCTAATATATGGAATCAACTCAGATATCCATCAACTGAAGGCTGGAAAAAGAAATTATTATGTATGTACACCATAAACTTCACAGTGGTAAAAAATAAAAAATCCTATTATTTGCAATAAAATAGATGCAACTGGAAAATATTACACTTAGTGAAATAAGTCAGTCCCAAAAAGACAAATACCATGTGGGGAAACTGATAGCAAGGCAGAAGTAACAGAAACCTGAATAAAATGTTATCAGGTACTCTCAGAACAGTGAATAGAGTCAGATGTGAAACTCATTGAAGCTTCATGTGTAATACATTCATTCCTCTATTTTCAGAAAATCTACATGTCATTTGTTTTGTAGTTCTGGTGTTTTTCAAGAATAAGAATTGGAAAAGAATGCTCTTTAATAGAAGGCTCATTAAAGAAGGAAGAGAGAAAAAGGATGCTAACACAATTATGTTTATCTAAGAAAATTATTTAAAGTCAATAATAAATTATTTTACTGAGCACAAGACCAAAGAGATTTATCTTAAGATGACAAGCATAAGATGGTGAAATAAAAGCAGGAGGATTTAGTCACTGTTAAGACTGCAAGCCCTTGGGGCCGGCGCTATGGCGTACTAGGTTAATCCTCAGCCTACAGCGCTGGCATCCCATATGGGTACCAGTTCTAGTCCTGGTTGCTCCTCTTCCAGTCCAGTTCTCTACTGTGGCCTGGGATAGCAGTAGAAGATTGCCCAATTGCTTGGGACCCTGCACCTGCATGGGAGACTAGGAAGATGCACCTGGCTCCTGGTTTTGGATGGCGCAGCTCCGACTGTTGTGGCCATTTGGGGAGTGAACCAATGGAAGGAAGGCCTTTCTCTCTGTCTCTCTCATTGTCTATAACTCTACCTGTCAAATAAATAAATAAAATCTTTTAAAAAAAGACTGCAAGCCCATTTATCCTAGGTCCCCACCTCAGCTTCAGTGCATGGTGCTCCATTGTTCCAAGGTGGGATTCTAGCCAGGCTCCCCATCCGGTGGTGCTCTTTGCACCAGACTAGCTTGAGGACAGTGCTGAAGGCAATCAAGAAACAATCTAGCAAACCCTCCAAGATGTAGGCACAGCAAAGATTTCTTGGAAAAGACCCCAGAAAAACAGGCAGTAAACACCAGAATTAACAACTGAGATTAAAACAAATTGAAAAGTTTCTGTACTGCAAGAGAAACAGTCAGAAAAGTGACGAGGCAACCAACAGAATGGGAAAAAATATTTGCAAATTATGCAACAGATAAAGGATTAATAACCAGAATCTACCAAGAAATCAAGAAACTCCAATACAACAAAACAAACAACCCACTTAAGTGATGAGCCAAGGACCTAAGTAGATATTTTTTTTCTTCTTTTTTTCCTTTCTTTTTTTTTTTTTTTTTTTTTTGACAGGAAGAGTGGACAGTGAGAGAGAGAGACAGAGAGAAAGGTCTTCCTTTGCCGTTGGTTCACCTTCCAATGGCCGCTGCAGCCGGCGCACTGCAGCCGGTGCACCGCGCTGATCCGAAGGCTGGAGCCAGGTGCTTCTCCTGGTCTCCCATGGGGTGCAGGGCCCAAGTACTTGGGCCATCCTCCACTGCACTCCCTGGCCACAACAGAGAGCTGGCCCGGAAGAGGGGCAACCGGGACAGAATCTGGCGCCCCAACCGGGACTAGAACCTCATGTTCCAGTGCCGCAAGGCGGAGGATTAGCCTGTTGAGCCACGGCACCGGCCCTAAATAGATATGTTTCAAAAGAAGAATCTAAACAATCAACAGACACATGAAAAAATGTTCAGGATCACTATCCATCAGGGAAATGCAAATCAAAACCACAATGAGGTTTCACCTCACCCTGGTTAGAATGCTTACATACAGAAATCAACTAACAAAGATGCTGGCGAGGATGTGGGGAAAAAGGGACACTAATCCACTGTTGGTGAGAATGCAAACTGGTAAAGCCACTATGGAGGTCGGTTTGGAGATTGCTCAGAAACCTAAATATAACCCTACCATACAACCCAGCCATCCCACTCCTTGGAATTTACCCAAAGGAAATTTAATTGGCAAATGAAAGAGCTGTCTGCACCTCAATGTTTATTGCAGCTCAATTCACAATAGCTAAGACATGGAATCAACCTAAATGCCCATCAACAAAAGACTGGATAAAGAAATTATGGGATATGTACTGTATAGAATACTATACATCAGTCAAAAACAATGAAATCCGGTCATTTACAACAAAATGGAGGAATCTGGAACACATCATGCTGAGTGAAATAAGCCAGTCCCAAAGGGACAAATATCATATGTTCTCCCTGATCTGTGACAACTAACTGAGCACCTAAAAGGAAACCTGTAGAAGTGAAACAGACACCATGAAAAACAATGACTTGATCAGCCCTTGCCCTGACTGTTGCAGAACAACTTACTATGTTATTCCTTTTAGTATTTCTTTTTGTTCTACTTAATACCATTGGTTGAACTCTTTAACTAACACACAATTATTCTTAGGTTTTAAATTTTACTGAAAAGTGATCCCAGTTAAATATAAGAGTGGGAATAAGAGAAGGAGGAGATGTACAATTTGGCACATGCTCAATCAGACTTACCCCTAATGGTAGAGCTAGAAACATGCCAGGGGATTCCAATTCAATCCCATCAAGGTGGCATCTACCAGTGCCATGTTACTAGTCAGAGTGATCAGTTTCAGTTCATAATTGATCATAATGATAGGACTAAGAGTCAAAGGGAACACATAAACAAGACTAGTCTCTGCTAATACTAACAGAATTAAAAAGGAGAGAATGATCCAGCATGGGAAGTGGGATACACAGCAAACTATAGAATGGAAGATGCCCTAAACAGCACTCTGACCTGAGAATCAGCCATTAAGGCAGTTGGATCTGGCTAAAAAGCCCATGAGAGTATTTCAGGCATGGAAAGCCAAGACACTCTGGGGAAAAAAAAAATGACCCAAACGAAAGATCTCTGTGAGTGAGATCCCAGTGGAAAGAACGGGCCAACAAAGAAGGAGGTACCTTTCTCTGAAGGGAGGAGAGAACTTCTACTTTGACTATGGTCTTGTCTAAATAAGATCAGAGTTGGCAAACTCAACAGGCTTCCATAGCCTTGGCAGCTCATGACAAGAGCCTCGGGTGAATAATGACGTCATAAATAAGAGTGTCAATTGTTATATCAACAACAGGAGTCACTGTTCACTTACTCCCCATGTAGGATCTCTGTCTTTAATGTGTTGTACTATGTGAATTAACGGTGTAACTAGTACTCAATCAGTACTTTATACTTTGTGCTTCTGTGTGGGTGCAAACTGTTGAAATACTCAGTGTATACCAAATTGATCTTCTGTATATAATATAATTGAAAATAAATCTTGATGAAGAATGGGAAGGGACAGGAAGAGGGAATGGGAGATGGGATGGTTGTGGGTGGGAGGGTGGTTATGGGGGGAAAAAGCCGCTATAATCCAAAAGCTGTACTTTCGAAATTTATATTTATTAAATAAAAGTTAAACTGATAAGAACAGATACTACACTTGATCTTAGCCAAAAAGCCAAGAAAAAGTTAAAAAAAATAGAATCCAGCAGATCTCTCAACAGATTGGCCTAGGTGTCCTTTTTCCTGAAATGAGAGCACAGTTTGGATAACAAAGACACAGTGGGTATCCTCAAGCCTACATTTTTGTTTCAAAATGACAAGTTTCAACTTGCTAAGTGTTGGGTAATGTTTGCTTTGAAATAAAACTTGCTTTTTAAAAAAATTTAAAAGATGCTCAAATAATAGCTGATTAATTATTTTCAGACAAATGACATAAAACTCCTTCACAGTTAAAAAATTCTTAGGGTATGCAGATTTGGGGGAAATTAAGTTTAATAAAAATAGACTAATGTGGGGCCAGCACTGTGGCACAGTGTGTAAAGCTGCCACCTGCAGTGCTAGCATCCCATATGGCTGCTGGTTAGAGTCCCGGCTGCTCCACTTCTGATCCAGTCTCTCTACTATGGCCTGGGAAAGCAGTAGAAGATGGCCCAAGTCCTTGAGTCCCTGCACCTGTGTGGGAGATCCAGAAGAAGCTCCAGGCTCCTGGCTTTGGATCAGTGCAGCTCCAGCCATTTCAGCCATTTGGGGAGTGAATCATTGGATGGAAGACCTTTCTCACACTCTACCTCTGCCTCTCTGTAACTCTTTCAAGTAAATAAATAAATCTTTAAAAAAATAAATAGACCAATGTGTTACTAAGTACAATATGAATGTTTGAAAAGGTCATGTGATTATGAAATAGTATCTTATCTGATTTCTCCATGCTGAGATTACTTGAGCTGTGTTTGCTACACAAGTAATAGTAAATAGACCTATGCAACTGGAAAACATTATACTTAGTGAAATAAGCTACTCTCAAAAGGATGAATAACATGTTCTCCCTGATCTTCGATACCTAATAGATTACCTAAAATGTAATCTATAGAAGTGAAATTGACATTTTGAGATATAATGACTTCCAATAGTCCTTTCTTGTCTGGACTGTTGAGGAACAGTTTTGTTCTTTTTTTTTCCTCCCATACCATTTGTTGAACCTTTATTTAGTATAGGGCTAATCTTATGTGTATAAAGTTAATTGAAAATGGATCTTAGTAAAAAGTAAAAGTGGGCATAGGAGAGGGAGGGGGAGGAAGGTTGGGAGTGTGGATGGGAACGTAAGTAGGATGAAAAGAATTATTATGTTTCTAAATTTGTATTTATGAAATGTATGAAGTTTGTATATTTAAATAAAATGTTTCTGGGGGAAAAAAAGTAAATACACCTAATACAAGCTCCACATTCTCAAATTTTCCTCTTTGACTTTAGTTTTATGACAAGTGGTCTGGTTTCCTTCTCTTTGAGATGCTATCACATGAAAGGGCCAGTAGTAAGAAACTCCACCAAATTACTTCGTGATCTTTAAAATTTTATTCAATGTTTGCCTTTCAAATTCTGGTGTGCCAGGATTTATCAATAATGAAATATTAACATTAAATATTTGTTATTAAATTAGAAAATTCTTTCCAGTAGTCAACATTTTAAATGTTTGCAAGAAAGACAATTTCTTTTCATTGTCATATTAGGGTTTGAAATAGGAAGCAAGTGAAATATCAACTATTTAAATAATTTTTTTCATGAGTAGGATTTCCATTTGAGAAATAGATAAACACAGTATCTGGGTCTAGATTAGAACTTCAGTTCTTTCTGTTCAAACCACTGGGATGTGCTATTGTAATATATTCACTGCCAAGAGATACATTACTGAGCAAATGATGGAATCTATCATATCCAGAAAAATTGACTTCCCATCAACTGTATAATATGAAAAGAAAAATTGTAATGAGAAGCACTGTCAAATGTGAAATATTACAAAATATATTCATCATTCACATATGAAAAAGAAAGAGAAGCACCTGCCCATTGCAAACACTTAAAAGTAAATGAACAATAGGTAGAAGAGTGGCAGTGCCTCTAGCTTGGACGATAACATTCACATTTACCTTGTGCTATCTTTATTGGCTATTTTTTAACTGTAATAAGACCTGAAAATGTTTTCAATGAGGGTTCAAGGTGTAGAGGAGCCTTAACTGAAAGGCAATAATTACAATACAGTATAGGTCAAAAAGCCACAGTCTATTAGAGTTCAAATTACTGTTCATCCAATCCTGGTTAAATCCAGTATATTACAACTAAAAAGAAGAATCTAAGCATTTATAAATATTTATGTGTTTTGTATTGCAAGGTCAGATCATTACTTCTTTTGCTTTTTTGGAGGGATGAGGGGGACCAAAAAGTGAATGACTTCGAAATGCTTTCACAGAAATGGAGACATCATATTTACTCATTATCCACATTTTCATATTAGAATAAAAATAATATGTTATTTACTGAATGGCCAACTACATACCAAAGCCAGAGAAATCATGATGAATAAAAACAATAAATTCAACTGAATCCATGTATATCCCTAAGATTATAGGAAATGTTTTCAAGAAAAAAATAGAAATTTGGTTGATTGTTTTATCTAATTTTCTGCATGCTCATTCAAAAAAAAAAACAAAAAAAAACAGATCACAAATTCAGTATTTTAGCATAGGACTGGCAAAGCAGCAGTTTCAAACACTTCCAGACAGAGAACACCTTTGTCTTTGATTCTTGCTACTCACACTCCTTACCTTACTTGTCTCTCCAGTTTTAACTGTTAATCTTTTAATGTCTTATTTCTATTTTTTAACTTAAATGTATACAGATTAGATGTTATGAAAATTGTCTGACTCCTAAAAACCAGCAAAACATATAATACAAAAAGAAAAAAAAGAGTGATGATTTACCAAACTGTATTCCACAGAAACTGAATCTCATAATCTCTTAATTATACTAGAAAATTTCTAGAAACAGGTAACAAAAAGGAAACATAACATATGCTTTACTAGATTAAAAGACCTCTAAATTAAAGAAAGCAGTGGGGAAAAATGCATTGCCTCTTAAACAAGTCTGATGCATTTGATAAAATGCAAAAGGGTAGATTTTCACCTAAGACAGGAAAAACTCTTAAAAATTTAAAATATCTAATTATTTATTTGCCTGAGGGTAGTCAGTCTTCATGGATGTAGTCACTAAAACAAATGATGGCCATCTGTCAGGCTGTTGTAAAAATATTTCTCTTTAAGACAAGAGATGAAAAGAAAAAACCACTAATATCCCTTCAAATTCTGAATCTTCTAACTACAGAGAACACCTGTAGTCTGGATTTTCTTTTGAATTAGGAAAAATTGGGTAGATGTCTTTGATAACTAGAAGAGATTATAAGTGATTAAAACATGCTTGAAGTGATTTAAAAGTTGACCAAAACAAAAACCGACACTAGCTAGAATGTGCATAAATTGAAAATGGGAAATAAATTATTGTAAATATTTTATAGGATTGCAGAATTGCATGTGAACATTGCTTGTGCCAAAAAAATCACTTTCTCAGAAATTATCTTCTAAAGAGATACCACATAAGGTTATATCAAAGTTATACATAGGATAATTATTCTTATTTATAATGGCTAAAAATTTTAAATAACTATAATAACTGATAATTAAGGAAATTATACTACATTAAACAAATTACTTTACATAGACTATCAGAAAGGCATTAAAATTGATGATGTGGAACTACTTTTATTTAAACAAAAAAGATGAGAAGGCCCATTTGTGTAAAAACTAGATACCTCTTTCTATGATTAAACACACATCAATACCCATACACCCACAAGCACATTTTAAATTTAAACTCATAACTGAGTACTGATTTTATATTTATTTATATTTTTATATTATCTATTGTTATTAAAATGGCTTTAATATTTTAATGAATAATTATTACATTATTTTCATGATTGAAAAAATGTTGACCGTATTCAGAGAGGAGGATCTTAGGAAAGAAAGAATAAAGAAAAGGGTGTTTATTGATACAATGAGGAATGAGTCAAAATCAGCACACAAGATTAATATAATAAAATCAACTGTGGGCCGGTGCCGCGGCTCACTTGGCTAATCCTCTGTCTGCGGCACCGGCACCCCAGGTTCTAGTCCCAGTTGGGGTGCTGGTTCTGTCCTGGTTGCTCCTCTTCCAGTCCGACTCTCTGTTGTGGCCCGGGAAGGCAGTGGAGGAAGGCCCAAGTGCTTGGGCCTTACACCAGCATGGGAGACCAGGAGGAAGCACCTGGCTCCTAGCTTCGGATCAGTGCAGCATGCTGGCCGTGGAGGCCATTTGGGGGGTGAACCAACGGAAGAAAGGCCTTTCTCTCTGTCTCTCTCTTTCACTAACTCTGCCTGTCAAAAAAAAAAAAAAAATTAACTGTGTTTCTATGAGCAATGAACAAACTGAAAAATGAAATCAATTCCATTCATAAAAGCATCATAAAAATAAAATGCCTAGGTACATATTTAATATACAGAATAAATATTTAGGGAGTCCCTACTGTATGTCAGGCACTGAAATACAAATTAGATCATATATATCTCATGAAGCTTTTATGCAAAAGATTACATATTTTAAATATTCCAGACAATAATGTAACAAAATTTCTATTACAAGTAATTTTGTATATTGAAACACATGAAGCACACATTCTGTTAATCACTGCATTATAGAAAATGCAAATTTTAAAGTGTGATCAGTATGGTCAATTTTCCTGTGAAATCATGGTACTTGAAATCTTTCAAAGAGCACTAACTTTTTTTTTTAAAAAAAATGTAGGAGCTGGCACCGTGGCCAGTAGGTTAATTCTCTGCCTGCGGCACCTGCATCCCATATGGTCGCCGGTTCTAGTACCGGCTGCTCCTCTTCCGATCCAGCTCTCTGCTGTGGCCTGGAAAAGCAGTAGAAGATGGCCCAAGTGCTTGGGCCCCTGCATCCTCATGGGAGACCAGGAAGAAGCACCTGGCACCTGGCTTCGGATTGGCGCAGCTCAGGCCGTTGCGGCCACTGGGGAGTGAACCAACTGAAGGAAGACCTTTCTCTCTGTCACTCCCTCTCACTGTCTATAACTCTACCTCTCAAATAAATAAATAAAATCTTCAAAAAAATTAAAATGTAAATTTATTTTTAAATTTTTAATTAACATTAAATACTTGTACATTTTTCATGGGGCAAAGTAGAATATTTCAAAAATAGATGCACAGCATAACCTGGGCTTCTATCTTTCCATTTTCTTATCTTTTCTTTGGGTTTGGAGTCTACCAGCACCTCTCTTCCAGTACTTTATGCAGTGTATAATGCATTGTTGTGAATTATAGTCACCCACTATACCATGGAACATTAGAATTTATTACTTCAATCTGACTGTGGGCACCCATTATAGAAATCTGAGTATATAATTTTACTTAAATCTAATGTTTTTATATTGTTCAGATTTTGGAGAAAATGGATTTCAGTTAAGAATGACATTATCTTCTTAATTTAAGGAGAAAAAGTTTAAAAACTGAACAAGAAGCAAGTTTAAGAAGTAAAGATCTTCCAAAACTTACTGAAAGCTGGAAATAACTGTACTTGCTACTGAATTTTCCAGTAATCATTCCTCATGTATAAAAAAGAAGGGCTGAATCATATTCATTTCCCAAACTGAATCCAGCCAAATTAAATCAGATTTTTAAAAGAAAACCACCTACCAAAAAAAAAAAAAAAGGAAATTGCTTCCTTCACTTAAAAGTATACCAGTATGTTGCCTCATTAAAATTCCAATATGTAAGGTAAGTATGGTTGGTAAAGAAGAAATAAAAATTCTTGTCAACCCTGAGGTTAGCAGGATTTGAAAAAGTGACATAGTCTAGAAATAGAGGATTATTTAGTGCACTAAAAGGTAAAAGAAAGGCCATCAAAAATACAACTTTCTGTTAAGTGTGAAGCAATTCCCAACTTAACATACACATTTACAATCAAGCAAGCTTCAAAATGTGCAAGAATAAAAATCAAAGTCTACAACAGAAAAATCTGTAAACACTCATTTAACCACCAAGTATACAACACATAATATTACTTAAGTCCCCAAAGAATTGTTTTAATATATTTTCCTATATTAGTGCTTGTAAATATGAGGGAAAGTAATGTGTTTTTATATTGCTTTTGGAATTATTCCCAATTACTACACAGTGGGGGTTTTTGTGAGCCAGAAACTATCTTTAAAATGCTTGAACTCTGGAACTATCATTCTTGCAAAAGCTCTTGAAAATATGAATAAGTTGAAAGCATTTTGTTCAGAGAGTTCACAAAAACTAGCATCACTACTGCAACATTTTAAAAACAGTTTTCTGCCACTCATTTCAACTGATCTCTACATAAGCTTGAAAAGAGAAGCTAACACAGAGTCCAAAAAACAACCTAACATTCCTTTCATTTTCTTATCAAAAAAATTTGTGACTTGTCCAAGAAGTTGCAGGTTGCATAGTCCCCATATACTTTATATTTTGGTTATGAATAAGAGTTGTTTCCACATCCTTCTACTTATTGGCTCCATTTTATGCTACAATCTCCCAATATGTTACTCCACAAGTAAAACAACACAAATGCCCAGAAAAAGAAATAAAAAGAGAGTCATAAAAAGAAATAAACTACTGGTACAAGCTATACTATGGGTGAATCACAAAAAATACTACACTAGCAAAATAGATGCCAAAAAAAGTATATACATTATGATGTTCCAGGGCAGGAGAAACCACCTCTAGAAGCAGAAATCAGTGGTTGTTTGGGTGGAAGCAAGAGCTGGAAATTAACTGCAAAGTGTTATATGGGAAGTTTGGGGAAGAGACAAATGTTAAGTATCTTGATATGGTGTATGTTACACTAGTGTATATAAACTATGCATATGGGTTGCACTGTAGTGCAGCAGGTTAAGCCACTGTCTGCGATGATACTGGCATACCATATGGGCACCAGTTACAGTCAACAGTTGCTCCATGCACCTGGGACAGCTTCCTGCTCATGCACTCTGGGACAGCAGCAGAAGATGGCGCAAGTACTTGGGCCCCTGCCATCCACATGGGAGACCTAGAAGAAGCTCTTGGCTCCTGGCATTGGCCTGGACCAGCCCTGGGTGTTGTAGCCACTGGTGAAGTGAACAAACAGATGGAAGATTTCTCTGTCTCCTCTCCTGTCTCTGTAACTCTGCCTATTAAATAAATAAATAAATATTTTAAAAACTATGCATGCATTTAATTAAAAATAAACCCTATGCTAACATAGGTTGCACTTTTTGGTAAATGAATTACACCTTAGTAAAGTTGATTTCAAAACTCAACAATTAAATAATGAATATGAAAAGGAATAGGAATAGTCCTTCATACTTGACAAAGTTACCACTCTGCTGCATGTTATACAACTGACAAAAATGTACTGAATAGGCATTGCACATAGCTATCAAGAAGGTAACCAAATCAACCACTATTTCTCACATTCTATAGGTTGAAATTGATATATTGAGATTCAGGGAGTCATAAAATTAATCAAAGATAAGAACTCTTCATGGATCACAGGTTAATAAAATGTAATTGTGACAGAACTCAAGTACTTCCTAATAGAATGTTTCTATATATATAGTATTAGCTGTACAATTCAAATCCAGTTACGAGAAACTAACTTCACAAAGTTACCCAAATACTTTATGTTAAAAAGAGTATTGCTTGAAGTAATTTAATTATGGGTCTGGAAATATTTCATTGTAAAATATTTGCTTAAGAGAATGGTATGTGTTGATATTATTAAATATAGGCTCAAAATGTGAATATTGAAACATTGAATATTTTAAATTTTTTATGGAATTGCCTACCATAAAGGTTGGAATGAACCTACTCTAATCCCTGTGCAATGCTTGGACACTTTCCATACTAAATTTATTCTCTAATAGTATTTGAGAGCATAAAAATACAAACATGGCTATTGCAATTAAGGAGCTAGTGGTCTAAAAGTTAATAAAAAAGTATCCTCACAAATGAACATTGTAAATGGGTTATTTAACGTTCCTAATAAAGTCATGAGGAGAGCATCATTTGATTCTTCCCAACCATATGTCATCAAACAAACCTTCCTGACTTGTATTTCTTAGAAGTGGATAACATCCTGAGCAGTTTCATAATTTCTTCTCTCACATGCCAATAAATAAATGTCAGCTTCAGCTAATTCTTACCTATGTTCTGAAATAACCCAGAGAAGCCAATGGTGAAATCAGGTGTAGGTGAGTCAGGGATGTTATCAAGTCACAAGCTTGAAGTAATTTCACAGAGATAAAGAACTAAGAGGAGCTGAGGCCTGAGTAGTGAGAGCATTTCCCTGCCCTTCCTCCCTGTGTCACACATTTATCTTTGGCCTAGAATAATGGAAAAGATTGCAAATGTACAGCATGGAGAATTTAACTTACAAAATATTACCATTTAGACTCCAGAGAGTTGTAAAACTTACATGACATCCTTCGTGGAGGTATGCCTCATAAATCCATAGATTCCAGTTTAATGTGTTTTAAGTAAACAACTATGTGGGCTAATTATTTTCCTGACCCTCATAACATTTCAAGCAATTGTTATGACTCTTGGTCTCATATAATTAAGAATCTTTCCACATAAATAATCTTGTTTTGGTAGTCAAAATGTCCAGCACAGTGTGATCAAAATCTTGAGCTGTTGACAATTCATTTCTTCCCTCATTTAACTTAGCATTGTTTCAGATTGGAAAGTTTGCAGAGAGGGAAATACGGAGAAAAGGAGGAAGGGATGGAGGAAAGAGAGAGAGAATCATTACTTGCCAGCTGCAGCCATATCAGCAAGGTACAGTATTCCATCCCTCTAACACAAGGCCAGGACCGAAGAGAGAAGGGAAATGTCGCCCTATTTCAGGCTTTAGTGGCTGGCAGGAACTGTCGTCATACACTGCTATTGTACTTTGGGTTTTGTATGCTCAAATGTGACACCTTCTTTTGGAGTGTTTAGTGGGTTTCTCAGAGATGACCCCATGAGACTTCTCCAACTACAATTTCCCTAACAGACAATGACGCTTGACTTTTCATCAATTTGAAGTTCAGCCTTTGGGCCTCATCTGTTCTGCTCCTCTTCCTGCTGTTCTTTATGGAACAGGATTTCCCTTGACTGTGTCTTTCTCACAGGTCTACGTGACTCTTAGGAATAACTTACGTACTCCTTCTCCAACCATAAAGATGAAGTTTGTTTGCAAGACAGCATTCTTTCCCTTTCTCTTTGCAAGCAACCTCCCTACTGTTGCTTTTCTGTAGCATTTTCTTGTTGAGAAATCAAACACAATTTCCCAACACTTTAGGGATGCAAATAAACTTTGAGGCTACTCTCACTTATAAAAGTTAGCAACATCATCCTACTCCCTTCCCCTACGGAAGATAACTCTGTAAATGTATCCTCTCCATCAATCCTTCTACTCTCATCTAATAGAATACACAAGGCTTATGATCAACATTAGCAACCTGTTTTCTCAGATTCTAAGCTTGCCAGGTATAAGTGTGGAGGTAAGGATACTTGTTAGGGATTATATAGTTCTTAAATCCTAAAGCCTCAGCTAATACTAAGAGGACACATATATACACAAACACAATCATTTTTAATATTTGATTACACCATCAAGCAATACTGACAGTGATGTGTCATAAAAGCACAAATTCCACGCAATAAGAACATGAATAAAGATCTAACACTTCCAACCTGAGAGTATCTACTTTGTAGACATCCAGCTCATGGTTCAGAACTTTCAATAGAAAGTAAGTTTTCATACTGCATTAAAACAATGCCCTACTGACTGTTAGGGTTTCTGATTATGCCTTTAGAAATCAGGCAAAGTAACTTGATGTTTCAGTCATAAAATAGTCATTGAAAATATGTATCATATTTCAACAAAATATCATTCTTTTCTAACTAAATACCATCCTCAATACATTCAGTCATTTCTCACAGATATGCTGTTGGGTGTGCACCTTTAAATCTGTCATGTTCTATGTTCTGTCAACATTCCTCAAAGTAATGTGTCTGAAACTAGAAATTTGTAGCCTGACAGAATTACTCTCAATACTATATGCCTAAAAATGCAATAAAAATTCAATTTTGTTAGATGTATCATGGTTTTTTTTTTTTTTTTGAGCTCTCAATGAAACAAAAAGTTAAAATAAAAGCTTTCAAAATAAGATAAGGGGTGCCGGCACTGTGGCACAGCAGGTTGAGGCCCTGGCCTGAAGCACCGGCATCCCAGTCCCGGCTGCTCCTCTTCCACAGCTCTCTGCTGTGGCCTGAGAAGCAGTAGAAGATGGCCCAAGTTCTTGAGCCCCTGCACCCTTGTGCGAGACTGGGAAGAAGCACCTAGCACCTGGCTTCGGATCGGCTCAGCTCCAGCCATTGCGGCCATCTGGTGAAGTGAACCAGCGGATGAAAGACCTCTCTCTCTGTCTCTACCTCTCTCTATAACTCTGTCTTTCAAAGAAATAAAATAAATCTTAAAAAAAAATAAGATAAGGGCCTATGTTTTGCAATGATTTTGCTATTAATGGGTTACCACCTGAATATACCATCACTAAATCTTGAACTATTTTGTACTACAGAAAAAATCAAAATCTTAAAAAATAATGATATTTAGTATAAAATTTGGATCTGAAATAGGACATGAACTAGATATGAGACTATGAGATTAAAAACAGTAGATTTATCTATTATATCACATCACAACAAAATTTTATGTCAATCGTATGCAAATTTATGTAGTCAATGGAAATATAAAACTCTTAAGAAATTTCCATCAAGGGCTGGCGCCTTGGCTCACTTGGTTAATCCTCTGCCTGCAGCACCAGCATCCCATATGGGCGCCGGTTCTAGTTGCGATTGCTCCTCTTCCAGTCCAGCTCTCTGCTGTGGCCCCGGAGGCAGTGGAGAATGGCCCAAGTGCTTGGGCCCCTGCACCCAAATGGGAGACCAGGAGGAGGCCCTGGCTCCTTGCTTTGGATCAGCATAGCATCAGCCATAGCGGCCATTTGGGAGGTGAACCAACGGAATGAAGACCTTTCTTTCTCTCTCTCTCTCTCTCACTGTCTAACTCTATCTGTCAAATAAAAAAAAATCCATCAAAGAATATACATTATTTTTGATAAGAAAAATACAAATGAAAGTGCATATTAGTATTTTATTAACAGTTTTGCCAAATAAATGAGAGAAGAAGATCTTTATGGGCTCAATAAAGAAAACTTAACTGTCAGAAAAATGTCATAAAAAAGAGAGGACAGCAGAACTAAATAAAGACTGAAATCCTGGTGGACTGAGAAGATGAAGATTAGCAATCCAGGTGAAGTAAAACTTGAGCACAAAGGCATAAGTCATATAAGGGCATTAAAATCAATTATTATGTTTTCAAAACAGGGAGTAATCTGAAATATGTAAGACTTGGTGAGGTGGGGGGGTTGACCCAAATACATGAAGTTTTAAATGATGAATGAGAAGTTTAGAACCAAAGGTGTTTAGCAGAGAACGTCACCAGTAGTGTTATGCATGAGGAAGTGTTTTGGTAAAAGAGTGCTCTAGCTGAAGTATATAGAACAGATCACAGAAGAGAGTTTTCCACTCGTCAATTAGTTGGTGAATTAGAATTAACAGCAATGAATGAGGTGAAATAAGTAAAGACTGTTAAGAAATGTCATATCTGAGGAAAAATTATAAAAGCAGCGATCTAGTAGCAGCCTTAATGTGGAACAAGAAAGAGAAAATCTAAAAAGATTGCAGTGTGTCAGTCTAAATGATAGAGAAGAATGGGAAATGGTTGAAGCCTATTAATTGTTGTATCTTCTTTTTTTACATTTTGAGATAACACTTTTAAGTCAAAGACTTAATGCTCCACTAAATAAAGAATTCAACAAATAAAGAGTAAAAAGACCATAAGTCAGCATCAGCAAGAATACAGACAGGGCTACAAATAATAATTAAATGAACAGATGTCTATTTCACTCATACCCAGTAAATTTCAGAGTAGTCAAATATCGTTAAAACTATAGTAGTATATCATTCTTAACAATTTGCGTGGCAAAGATTTAAAATAAAATTTGAGGGGCCAGAGCTGTGGTGCAGCAGGTTAACGCCCTTGCCCGAAGCACCAGCATCCCTTATGGGTGCCGGCTCTGGTCCCGGCTGCTCCTCATCCGATCCAGCTCTCTGCTATGGCCTGGGAAAGCCGCAGAGGATGGCCTGGGTCCTTGGGCCCCTGCATCCATGTGGGAGACCTAGAAGGGGCTCCTGGCTCCTGGCTCCTGGCTTCAGATCGGCACAGCTCCGGCCATCTGGGGAGTGAACCAGCAGATGGAAGACCTCTCTCTCTGTCTCTATCTCTTTCTGTAACTCTTTCAAATAAACAAATCTTTAAAAAAAATTAAAAAATAAAATTTAAGAAAACACTATATTTGCAGGAAAACTGATACACACAGGCATTTCTTTCTAAGAGGTAGAGAACACAGAAACAGCGAAAGCTCTTCCACTGGTTTAATACCCCAAATGGCTGCAATGGCCTGGGTGGGTCATGCTGAAGCCTTGTACCAGGAACTCCATCAGGGTCTCCCACATAGGTACAGGGGTCTAAGACTTGGGCCATTTTCTGGTGCTTTTCCCAGGCCATTAGCAAAAAACTAGATTGGAAGTGGAACAGCTAGGACTCAAACTGGAGCCCATATGGGATGCTGGCATCACAGGCTGTGGCTTAACCTGACAAGCCATAATGCCAGCACCAGGCATTTCTCTCTTTTTTTGCTTTCCTTTATTGAATTTCTTTTTTTTTTTAATTTTGGCTCCCATATTCGAGGGAGAACATGTGATATTTGTCTTTCTGTGTCTAGCTTATTCTAGTCAATATGATACCCTCCAGTTTCATCCATTTTAATGTAAATAGTAGAATTCCATTCTGTTTATAACTGAGTAATATTCCATTGTGAATATATACATATATGTATATGTGTATGTACATATCACATTTTATTTATACATTCATCTGAACATGGTTGATTCTATATTTCAACTATTGTGATAAAGTACTGCTCTAAACATGTTTGTGTAAGTATTTCTTTGATACAGTGTGTTCATATCTTTTGGGTAGTAGTGGAATTGCTGGGGTCATATGGCAGTCTATTTCCTGGTTGTTTTTTTTTTTTTTTAAGAAATTTCCATAGTTTCCAAAGTGACTGCACCAATTTGCATTCCCACCAATAGTGTATAAGAGTTCCCCTTCTCTACTCCCTGTCCCTGTTAGTTTGAAGAAAGAGAGATACAACTCCCAAATATCTGGTAAGTGGTTTCTGCAATGGAGCCAGAGCACAGAAGGACCACAGCTGATACAGACTCGGCTGGCAAGAGACAACTACAGTTATGGACCACAGTGATACGGTGAAGAATAAAAATTAATAACAATAAGTGTATTAGACCAGAAAGTAGCACCAACTGAGATAGAATAGCACCCAAAAGAAGAAATAGAACCAGAACAAGTGTAGTACAATGGTCCCTTTATGAGCCAGGGCATGATCAGAGGAAAAGCTGGGCCTGTGAGAAGACACATAGCTGTGGGAAGCGGGGAGGTTGGGGGTGGGTCATAATGATGCTTCCAACATCAATCCAGAAATAATTACAATGTGGCCAGGGTGCAAAAGCCATAATCAAAGAGATAAACTCATGAAGGTGAGGTTCAATAAGATTGCCTTAGTTTTAATTGCATGTATTACCAATGAGAGTAACATGAGATTTCATAGTAAATTCTTAACATGTCAGAATAGCAATGTGGTGCCAGAAATTCCAAAAGAAGTAAACATTCCAGAAAGAGGATATTTAACAGTGTTAAAGAGTTAAAACTGTGAAGGGAGATAGCCTACTAATGTCCCTTATAGGCAAAATTTTGTTTCAAGTTTGTTCTATTAACTGGCTGAAAGTTTCTATCATAATACAATTAAAGCTATTAGTAAGTCTTCTGTGAACCTCTGCAAGTCCTGGTTCCCAATCAAAAATGCTGAATCACTGAAGTAAAAATCATTGATAATTTCCTCAAATAGACGAATAGCATCACTTCAGCCAGACATACTAATTCAATAATAATTTCAAATATTTACACAGTAAAAATGAGTATTTTAAAGGAAGAAATGTATCTAACATGTTTTCAATATTTTGGAAAATTTAGTACACATCTTAATAAATGGGTGTCAGAATATATCAACTGTAGGATGGATACATGCTATCAAAAACTATCAACACAAAATTGAAGTGACATGTTTCCTAATTGTTTTTATAATTACATAAAGTGTCAAATATTACAGAATAGAGGAGAGAATGTATTGCTTTCTCTCGTTTTCTCTGCCAAGGGACAGTGTAATAACCTTAAGGAGTTAGAAAGTATAGACAGATGATCTGATTAATTCACAGTTTTCTATTTTGATATGTATGAATGGCCACAGAAATCTTTGCCATTATTTTATTTCTTACAACTGTCATGATATTTTCCCTATGGACTTCAAAATAAATCCATTTGGGCTACTTGATCTCTTAACTTTATATATGTATACCATGAAGCTTCCTGGTACATTGCTCTTATCTAAGGAAAAGCTTTCTAAAAAGTTCCAAAGAATATGGGCTTGAGTCATGATGATGTCCAATATTTTTACATGTATTTAAAATTAAAAGTTGAATTATGATCCATGATCAAACACATAAAATAATACCACAATAACAGAAACTATAACCATAATAAAAAGATTGACATGACCAAGGTGATAGACAACTTCTTTAAGATATTAATAAAGAGGAAAATTCAGACAATGCCATGCAAGTAATGTGTATGTCAATAAGCAAATTTGATTCTATAGAAAATGTGTTTTAGAACTGAAAAATTAAACATGTTTATATAGGAAAATTTATCTGTATTTAGAATGAGTGAATACTAATATTGGAGAATATATGCACATTTTAAAGTGCATACCTGGAAAGAATAATAAAAATTTATTTTACCTAGTAATGCTATTTCCCTATTTTCCCTTTCAATAATTTTAATTTTTTAAAAAAATCTTTCCCGAGAAAAAGTTACAGATGCCTCAATGTCTGAAGTCATTTAACTAAAGCGAAAACCAAAATGCAACTGAAAATTAAATAGTGGAAATATCATTTAACTTGGAGCCAGAATTCCACTGACTTGAATTCTAGTCCTGATAGCTTCATTATGAACTTTACTAAGCTTCAATTATGGCATCTTTAATGAGTTTGGACAAAGTGGATGCTTTTCCAACTTGTCTCTAGTAACACAACTCTTTCTTTAAATGAAAATTCATGTGGAAAAATAATATGTTTTACTTGCCTATAAAGAAGCATAGCAGAGATAGAGTGTCTGTCCAATAATCAGGCTCCATGGGAGGCAAATTGGAAACCACTAAAACAGCTGGTACCCCCCCCCAGTGCTAACATTTGGAAATCCTCAAAATGGCAATGTTTTATTAACCGTAATAGCAACTTTTATTGACATCTGGGCTAAATACTTTATATACTTTTCTTCATTGCTCATCTAACAATACTAAATGGAGAACGAAGTCCAATTCATTAATGTACCCAAAAGTCACACAGCTAATAAATGGTAGAGATAGAGTTCAAATCCAAGACCAACTTGATTCCAAATTCTCACAAGAGTCACCAGTTGTTAAATATTTAGTATGTACTAGATACTTTGCTTCTTTAACACAAATAACCATGTAGATCGGGTATTATCATCTTCATTTTACAAATGAGGAAATGAAAGCTGTAATAAGTTAGGTAACTATTTACAATCACACTTTCAAAAGATATTTACTTCTTTCCCTTTGACATCAGTTTATTCCCCAACAATTCTTAATTGTTCAATTCTCCTTGTATTCCATCATTGCAAGTTATAAGTATTTACTATTCATAGAGATTAGACATGTACTGTGAAGTTTTGGTGAGTGTGTGTGTGTGTGTGTGTGTGGCACTGTAATGTCCTGTATGGAACAAACCAATTACTCACTTTCAATAGCACACAGTTTCACACCTACATAATAGTATTTATTGACAGCACAGCAGTTTAGGTATAATATTATTGTTACTATTTGAGCCTGTAAAAAATTCCACTATGAATGGAGCATGATCACCTAATGAGTGAAAATATATAATGATCAGTTTTTAAACTTAGTAGATATTTATTGTTTCATATTTTCTGTCAGTATTACTAAGCCAATCTCCATCTTCAATATTCTAAACATTGAGTATTAACATTAAAACTCACATACAAATTTAGACTGAATAAAAAGTATTTGAACCTCCAAGTGTAAACATGTTAGACAATTATTAGACTAATTTGTATTTTTAGAATTCATAAATCAAAGAATACTTTGCTTTACGTTCTCATGTTTTAGAGTCTCCTCACTTTCTCACAAATACAACATAAAGAGAGAATGATTTAAAGAGATATTGAGCCTCGTATATTAAAAATAAAGTGCTGGATTTCATCCAGAAGCAAACTGGTAATTGTGTTAAAATGTGGATGCTGAAATCTCTCCCTGAGCTGCCTCTTGAAGTTGACCAGGTCATGCTAGTAACTGCCAAAAATCCAGAATTGGCACTTATTCTCAAGTCAGTCTATAGGGGTTGGCCAGCTGGAAAATTGCCTGAGGAGTTCCAATAATTTGAAAATCATCAACATAAATTTTCTCCCTAAAAAGAATGCTTCTTCTGGGGAAAGTGAACCACTATTCCAGAGTATTGTTGACACATTTTAGGTACTTTACCGACAGCACATCCAGGAATTGGCCTGAATTTATGCTTATAGATCCAAAACTAACGCCCACTTGGGTAGAATGGAAATGTGCATGGCCCATTTCCTAGGAAATAAGCCTTAGTTTAAAGAAATTCGTATTAATGCCAAACACAGACCTTAATTTTTGAGTAAAGCGTTTTCTATCTGTAGCTTAATCTTCCACCAATGGTACTCAAATAGTGTTTAATGGAAAATCATGATGATTTCTGGTACAACTGAGAGTAGAATTGAGGAATTCACTAGTTTTACCTAACAAAGTTGCTATTAGTTCTCCCAAAAGAAAAAAAAAATACCAAAAGTAACTTCATGTTACCTGTCCAAATGGCACTGTACAATACTAAACCAATAACATCTTTAAAAGACTTACTGAAGGCAATCCAAGATTCTTATCACTCACCTTGTGAAATGCTCTACCTCTAAAATCCAGTTATGTAAGCTATTTATGGAGCAATATTTCAGAGCATTTTTTGACCTGCTTACTCTCTTCTTGGAGAACTGTTAACACAAGAATAAGCTTTTTGTCATCGTTTTATTTGCTCTTTCCAACCCCCAAAAATCTCATTTTCAAAAAATGGATAGTAGTCACCAAAATCTTCCAAAGCACTTTCAATGAAGACACAGCTATCAAAAATGATGACAAGCAACCAAGGAGACAAAAACCTCCCGAGAATTATCATTTGCACCTTTTCACAAACCGAATTGTAAAGGAATGCAGGAAATTGATTTTGATGTACAGTTTAGAAATGCATTTAATTAACCAAAAATGTAAAAGTTTTCTTATGAAAAAAAAAAAAAACAATGAAAAATGTCAGTATCCTCATATCCATGGGTGATCTATGTTGATGAAGTCACCAAGAACGGTTACACAATCAGTGTCAAGGAGGAAAAAGCAGGCTGAGTTTTGAAGCAACAATCAGTGATTGGCAGAGTCATCAAAGTCACAACATTGACATCTTTGGATAACTTGAAGCTCACTTTTATGATAAAGATCTTGCTCTTTTCAAATGTCTGGCTCTTTTTAAAATCTGACATGCTGAAGTATTATTCTGATTGATGATCATACCTATAACTTTATTTAGATCATGAAAATCCCTTATATTTGGATTTAGAGATATTTCAATTATTGAAAACCTTTATTTCCTTCACCAAGTAAATAAATAAATCAGAACAAAAATAAATACATTTATTTGACAAACATTTCAAGAGTGTTCTTTGCATAATTTGCCTCTCTCATCTTATAGGGTCTGCTAGTGTTACCATTTTTTTCTTTTTTTCTTTTTTTTTTAAGATTTGTTTTATTTATTTGAAAGATAGAGTTACAGAAAGAGGTAGAGACAGAGAGAGGTCTTCTATCCGCTGGTTCACTCCCCAGACGGCCGCAATGGCTGGAGCTGAACCGATCTGAAGCTAGGAGCCAGGAGCCGCCTCGGGGTCTCCCACGTGGGCACAGGGGCCCAAGGACTTGGGCCATCTTCTACTGCTATCCCAGGCCACAGCGAAGAGCTGGATCAGAAGAGGAGCAGCCAGGACTAGAACCAGCACCCATATGGATGCTGGCGCTTCAGGCCAGGGCTTTAACCCATTGCGCCACAACACCGAGCCCCATCATTTTTTTTTTTTTTTTTTCAGTCTTCCGCTGCTTTCCCAGGTGCATCAGCAGGGAGCTGGATCAGAAGTGGAGCAGCCTGGACTCCAACCGACACCCAAATGGGATTCTGGTATTGCTGCTATCTCACAGCACCAGCCCCTAGTGTTTTTTTCTCAAAGAGATCATGTTTGTTTAACTAACATAGGTGTCCCTTTCCAGGCTTGTTTCTAGCTTGTTGACCCATGTTATATAATTCATAGAACTTATCACTTTCTGAAATTATCTGATGTACTTGTTTACATTGATTTTTTTGTCCCCTGACCACATTGGCCCCCAACCAGAATGTACACTCTTTGAAAGCTGGAAGTGTGTCCATTTTCATCAAGGTTACATCCCTAGAGCCTTGAACAGTATTTGGATTCCAGAAGTGCTCAATTTGTATTAAAGGAAATACTAAAGATGTACTGCAGTTTGCATAATATTTCATACTAAATAGTAATTTTCAATGTATCACTGGAATTGACTCTTGGAAAAATACTATGAAATGACTATGCTTAGAAAATATGTTTTAAATCCCCATATGATAAAAGATACTTTGAATACATATAAAAACAAAAAAAAGAAAATATGTTTAGGAAACATCCTCCTATAATAGCCTCATAGTTTGTATAACATAAAATCAGCTTTCACAGACTGTAATAATCGTTGAAAGACACCCCTGTTCTCAAGATGTCTTCAGTTCCATACACTTGCCAGATTGAGTTCCATCTGTCTTGTTCATTCTTTGTTCCAGATGTAGGAACAAGCACCAAGCCCACATAAACATTCAGTGAAGTTTTGATTCATAAACAGCATGAAGCACTAAGAACTACTAGAAAATCCACCCACTTAGCTCCTCCAATTAGTCCAGCTGTGCACAAATGCTAAGACGTGTTTCCACACATCATTAGGCTTAAACCAATTTGTTTCTCTTTGCAAGATAGTATTATTGAATCTACTAGGGGAAATCTACTTAAGTGTTTTAAACCATTAATATCTTTCAGTTAATTGTACTGTTAATTTTAAGACAGATACATCGATGCACATTATATATTTCTGCTTTTCTGTTTCTGATTATAAAAGTGTTACCAGATTGCCCCATTTTATCAAAATACATTTAGTTTGCTGCCAACATATACAGCAAGATTTCATTTCCTAACTCCACAAACAGCTAGCTAAATGAGCTTATGTTTGAGATCTAGCCAGAGAATGATATATAATGCTTATGGGTCAAAATGGTTAAGAAGCAATTATAATAGAATTCAGAAGATTTCAGGGAACATGGAGCCATAAGATGTCAGAAGCCTGGGCTCCTAACCAATCATAAGAGGCATGTGCAACTAGACCAATCTCTTTTGAAGTGGGACTTCAAGGAGATATATCTTATACAAAGCTAGTGGAGTTTCAGTGATATTCTGTTACTAAGCTAATGGAATATTCTATAATATTATTCATGTTAGAAATTTGAAAAATACAAAAATGCATCAGCTATTCTCACATATATGTCTTATAGAAAAACTTCATGATTATATTGGGTTTTTAATCGGTATTACAATTAATATATTTGCTAAAATTATGTCAGATTTATAATATTGATTATTGTTATCCTTTATTCAAACATAATTTTTCACTTAAGAACTGCATATTTCTTCTTTGATTTATAATTGAGGAATTTGGGGTTTTTATTTTAATTTTTGTAATTATAATTGCTATCCTTTTATTATTATGTCATTTTCTTGCTATAGTTTTATCAAAGCCATTTTGTGTATGTTTTTCAGTTTATTATTTGATTATTTTATTCCTTCTAGTGGTATTTTCCTATTGATTCTCCTGGGTTTTTCAAATATATAATCATATCATCTATAAATAATGGCAATATTTCCCCTTCCTTTCTAATATCTATAATAATTATTACACTCCTATAGCTAATTTCATTGTGTATAATATTGCTAGGAAAATATTAAATAATAGTGGGGAAACTAAGCACGCCTGCCTTATTTCTAACTTCAATGGTAATTCTTGAAAGGTTTCATCATCAAGAGTGATGTTTGAAAATGGTTTGAGATATGCATGTGATTTTACTTAAAGAAGTATCATTCTCTTTCTATTTCACAAAGGATTTTTCTTCTCTGACCTGTGGTCAATTGTACTAGGAGATTTTATATTGCTAAACATTCTTGCAGCTCTGAAATAAACTACACTTGGTCATGGCATATTATTCTTTTAATGTAGTGCTGTATTTCATTTTCTGGATTTTGTTTATTATTTTGCATTAATATTAATAAATAAGATGGCTTATCATTTTCTTTTTTGTGGTATCTTTGTCATATTTTGGAGTCAACATCATTTTTTTAAAAATTGGAATGCTTTCTTTATTTTTTGGAACAATTTAAAGTGCAATAGGAATTGCCTGCTCTTTGAAGCTTTGAAAAGATCAGTCCATGAAATTCTTTGGAATACTCATATTTACAGGCAAGCCTTAATTGAACAACATACTGAACTCTTGCTATTATCATTGCTTTATTCAGTGTATCTATATCTCTTTCATTCATGTTGGTCATTTTGAATGTCTTTAAAAAACTTAGAAACCTATTGCATAATTTTTAAATTGGTTATTCTTTGGGTAGTAGTAGTCTGAAAAGTATAAATTCAGTATTTTTTATAAAAATATTATATCAAGGAAATATTCTCAAAATATTTTTCTTGGATGTTAATAGAATAACATAGAAAGAAGACATAGTCAATGCCACTGATAAGTACTTTAAAACAAATATAAAAGATTCTATTAGATTTCACAGAATCCTTAACATTCTTATGCAGATTTTAACTTGTTAAAGGGTAAAGGGGTAAGGCGATTATTGCAGAAATAATTTTGGGATGGATGAAAATAGGATGTTCCAGAAAACCACCTTTCTAGAAAAGCATCACAATACATAAAAGTATACAAACTTCAATGACTCAGAAAGACATTCAGTTTTACAGGATTTAAACATTTTTTAGGATCATATATTTGCTTGAATATCAATCTGAAAAATCCCAAAGCCATTAAATATTATATACAAGATGAAACTGGAACCATGTAGAAATTTAAAAGCAAACACTAAAATAATTGGGAGCTAGCATTGTAGCACTGCAAGTTAAGCCTCCACCTGCATGCAAATTGGCATCTCATATTGGATTGCCAAATTGAGTCTGATACTGTGCTTCTGATCCAGCTTACTCTTAATGCTCCTGGGAAAGCTGTGGAAGATGGCCCAAGTGTCTGAGTCCCTGCCACACATGTGGGAGACCAAGATGGAGTTCCTGGCACCTGGCTTCAGTTTTACCCAGATCTAACAGTGCTGCAACCATTTAGAGAATGAACCAGTAGATGGAAGATTGATCTCTCTCTCTTTCTCCAATTCTCTGTTGTTCTTCTGTTCAAATAAATAAATCTTTTAAAAATTCAACCAAACTTTATCTTAAGTAACTTGAGACCTTGTAAAATCTTGACTTATATTATCTAAAATATCTAAAACATTACTTATTTGAACAGGAGGAATTTTATACATTATAAATATGGACCATAAAATCAAGTTTGTTACCCTCATAGCCTTATGCTGTCTCTAACTCAGAGATGAAAAAATTTCATATTCTGTATAAGAAAGGCTTTTTTGAAACTTTTTCATAACTTGGTCTTTAGGAACTAACTTATAATGACATCTGGAAAAGTTCCAGAAATCTGAAGAATTAAAAGTTAGTGTTAATGTGTGACAACATCTTGTCAATGATAGACATACATTCAAACAGAACATGCTCAGAAGTTGATATTTTCTCATTTTCTGAGGCCTGGGAAGCAAAACACAAGATGGGCTCCAATTTAAAAGCTATGTTTAAATGGCCCAAACAACAGAATGGATTGGATAAAGCTTTCCTGCATTTGAAAATTTCTAGACATTTCTTAAAAATGTATTACCACCTCAGGCCTAGTCAGCAAAATAAATAAACTTTATTGCTTAAAATTGCTTGAAGAAATTGAGAGAGAGAAAAGACACCTTTGAATACAGCTCTTCAAGGTAGTCTGTTTACACATAAAGGCTCCTTTTATTGCTTTATTAAAAGTATCTGAATCAAAAGAGTGAGCTGCTACTAGAAGTCTTAGAAGCATGTGAATCTGGCAGTGGCACACTGGATCAGGCTCACAGAGCTCACAAGAACAAACTGTGTGCCTCTCTTCCTAAATTTGCCTTCAGCACATTAGTAGCTTGATTGGCTGTGGTAGGAGCATTTACACCATGGAAATTGGCAAATATGACAAATCAGGACTTTTTTCTCCCCCAGGGAGCTGGTCATTGAACATTTCTCACCACACTACTAATAATTACCTAAAACATATCAACAATATGAATGTCAACATCAATTACAATGTTTATGATAAATGTGAATTATATAATAAACCATGAATTAACTCATTCTAAGAGGTTCTAAAACATACTTTAAGTGCAATACAAAAACTAATGAAAACTCAACTGCAATTGACATACATCTTAATTACAATAAATTATCTCATAGAAAAACTTCATTTTTTCACATGAAAATTTTCTTTGAGATGAAATAGTAATTGTGGTCACTTATTTTATAGCATATTGAAAAACTTCAATCTGGTGCATGTATAAGCATCAAAATGTCAAGGGAGATATTATTTGCTGAAACAATTTGTTGAAATTATTTATTTATCCATGATTTTCTGTACACACACATATATACAAATATATTTGTTTCCTAAAAATTGCTTATGTCCCTAAATCTGTGTATATTAATTACATGAACTGTATCTTAAATAAATTTTTAAAAAATAAATAAAAATAAAAATCACATAATTTAAAGTTAATAATGTAAAAGTATTGGTAGGCAAAAACAAAGAATTCAAATATACTAACCATGAGTGTGCACACAGCTTTGCTTTGTGAAAGCATTTGCTTTTGTGAAAGCATTGCTTTCATGCTTGATTCTGTGCTTCCTAATGGCAAAAGAAAAGGACTCTGGGTAGATGAGAGAGTTGTAGTTGTCCTGCTAATGAAAAAATAAAAACTTCAGTTTGAAGAGAGACAGGATTTCCTTTTGTTTAATTCATTTAATGAATTTATCCAATTAATGTTTATTAATTGACTACTTCATATTGGGCTGTACAGAAATTAAGCAGCCATGGATGGTGAACTGAAAATCAAATTCAATAAGAGGATATGGGTGGGCTGGCGCCATGGCTCACTAGGCTAATCCTCCGCCTTGCAGCGCCGGCACACCGGGTTCTAATCCCGGTCGGGGCGCTGGATTCTGTCCTGGTTACCCCTCTTCCAGGCCAGCTCTCTGCTGTGGCCAGGGAGTGCAGTGGAGGATGGCCCAAGTGCTTGGGCCCTGCACCCCATGGGAGACCAGGATAGCACCTGGCTCCTGCCATCGGATCAGCGCGGTGCGCCGGCCGCAGCGACCATTGGAGGGTGAACCAATGGCAAAGGAAGACCTTTCTCTCTGTCTCTCTCTCTCTCTCACTGTCCACTCTGCCTGTCAAAAAAAAAAAAAAAAAAAAAGAGGATATGGGTGTTAAATGTGCCTTGCTCTAAAGGACACACAAAACTGTGGGACACAAATGAGTGAATAATGTATGTAATCTAGGGGGTGATCATGGAAGTTTTTCCAGAGATTTTTCCAAGAAAGACTAAAATTAATTGTATGTGTATGACAAGCATTTCAAATATAGAGTAGCACAAGCAAAGAAACAAAAATCTGTAAAAGCAAGGCATACTCAGGGAATATTTATGCTTTCAGTGCTGTTGGAGTGAGAGGTTTGGGAGTTGGAGAGAGGTGGAGGGTCACAGCACACAGGCAATAAGAGGCAACCGGAGAAGAGAATCAGAGAAAACAAGAATGAACCATGGGTTGTAAAGAATAGAATTCCAGGGGGCCAGCGCTGTGGCTCACTTGGTTAATCCTCTGCCTGCAGCACTGGCATCCCATATGAGCACCAGGTTCTAGTCCCGGTTGCTCCTCTTCCAGTCTAGCTCTCTGCTGTGGCCCGGGAAGGCAGTGGAGGGTGACCCAAGTGCTTGGGCCCTGCACCCACATGGGAGACCAGAAAGAAGCACCTGGCTCCTGGCTTCGGATCAGCGCAGTGCTGGCCGTAGTGGCCATTTTGGGGGTAAACCAACAGAAGGAAGACCTTTCTCTCTGTCTCTGTGTATAACTCTACCTGTCAGATAAAAAAAAAAAAAAAAAAGATTTCCATACATTGAGTTCTCAATGGCTATATTTGGAAGTGAAAAGATTGTAGTAAAGATAAGAAATCACAACTTCAGTATTAGATGAATTCACAATTCTTTCAGATTCATGGAATTTCTATAGTGTAATCACACAGAAATAGGAGTGAAGATATTTGGCCACGAAGACTACAGGAACTCATAGCCTAGGATCTGGTTAGAAGACTCAAATTAATGGTAGGGGATAGTGTAATAAAGGAAAATGGGCAGTTACAGTCTGAGCTCTGAGCTCCCTTTTATATACAAAATACTTCAATTGTTTGCTAGTTAAATTATTTAGGGTTGACACCTTGGCTCACTTGGTTAATCCTCTGCCTGCTGCACAGACATCCCATATGGGCACTGGGTTCTAGTCCTGGTTGCTCCTCTTCCAGTCTAGCTCTCTCCTGTGGCCGTGGAGGCAGTGGAGGATGGCTCAAGTGCTTGGGCCCCTACACCTGTATGGGAGTCCAGGGAGAAACACCTGGCTTCAGATCGGCGCAGCGCCGGCTGTGGCAGCCATTTGGGGAGTGAACCAACGGTTCACTTCATGGTAGGAAGACCTTTCTTTCTGTCTCTCTCTCTGTCTATAACTGTACATGTCAAATAAATTTAAAAAATAAATTATTTAACATTTTCAGAAGATTTGAATGAAATTCATGCTGGAAGATGATGCTTTATTTATCTTTTGACTTGTCACTTATTGCAAAGTATCATATCCCTGTGTGTATGTGTGTGTGTGTAGTGGTAGTAGTAGTAATAGTAGTAGTAGTAGTAGTAGAGTGTTTGGCATGTTCCAGGTTGAGATTTACAAAGGTCTGAATAAAAGAGCAGCATGGAGTTTTCAGTTGGACAAACATAGCTGTTTGCTGTATCTTATTATTGTGGATCTTATTATTACCCTTTGTCAAATGAGGAAACTGAGACATAACAAGTTTAATCAGGAAGTAGAGCTGGGACTAAAGTCCATACTATCCAACAAAGACTCCATGCTGGGGTAGGGCACTGTAGCAAAGCAGGTAAAAGCCACCGCCTGCAGTGCCAGCATCCCATATGGGCATATTTTCGAGTCCTGGCAACTCCATTTCTTATCCAGCTTTCTGTTATGGCCTGGGAAAACACTGGAAGATGGCCCAAGTCCTTGGGTACCTGCACCCGTGTAGGAGACCTGGAAGAAGCTCCTAGTTCGAGGCTGTGGATCAGCACAGCTCCAACTGTTGTAGCCATCTGGGGAGTAAACCAGTGGATGGAAGATTTCTCTCTCTCTACCTCTGCCTATCTGTAACTCTGCCTTTCAAATAAATAAATAAATATTTTTAAAAAATGGACATTGGAACCAAAGAGGAACAATCAGGATCCTAACAGACATATAAATAATTATGTTTTTTATTGAGTTGGTAAGCCTGGAATACACGTGTCTGTGGCTACTTATAACATTTTAAGCAACAGAAAAAAATAAAATCTGTCCCTAATAGGAAGAAATGAAGCCAACAGAGAGACAAGCCAATTCTGAGGTTGCAGAGAGAACTGAATGAAACTGAATCCACAGGTACCACTAGATCTAGTGAAGACTACAAACTATTGACTTCTCAATGCCATGACCAACAGTTTTCTGAAAGTCAGCTTGATTGCTTTCTATTTCTTACCACTTAAAGAATTATGACTAACCATTCAGACTGAAGTTGCAATTTGGTATCTAATTCCAACAAGCTGTGCAATCTTAGGCAAATCACATCTTCTCCCTGACTGAGCCTCCTTACATGTAAAATGATTGAAATGCAAATGATCCTTAGGTTGTAGTCTTTCCTAACATTCTATAATTCCATAATCTAACATATAAATAATTTAATTAAGACAACTATTTCAGGCTACATGCTAATTTTATTCAAATGTTATTCCTTTCTCTAAGCATTTCCTTGGTTATAGAACTGATTCCTACATGATGGAATCAATAGGGAAGAAAGAGAGCATAGAAAATAATTCTTTCAGAGTGTAATTCTTGGCACTGTTGTTTTCAGGAGAATATGAATGGTAGATAAGTTATCCTCCCAAAAAAGTTATTCATTCTGTATGGAAACAATCCAAATATTTTTATGTCTATTACTAAATAGTTTATGTTAGAACTTATTATCTAAACTAAAGCCATAAAAAAGACTCTGCCAATTAAGTCTGATTCAGAAAAGTTTATTAAACACTTATCCTGATGAAAAAAATAATTTACATATCACCCAAACTGGGTCTCTTTGGGTCTAATGCTTAGTGCTTTGCTCTGCACATTAAACACTCAATAAATGTTTGTTAAATTAAATTAAATTAAAGGAGTTGCTTTTACTGCAGCTCACATGCCCTTCCATGATTAATGAATCATCACTAAGTGAGAAATTAATGAGTGTGCTTTGCGCATTAGGAAGGGAAAAAAATGTGTTCTGTATGGGAGAAGAACAAAATTTCACAGCAGGGGAAGAAGAGAGGCAACTCCAGGAATTAATAAGAAAGAAGTTTGCGATTACAGCAGTGACATGTGGATAAATTCAAAATAGCTGCCAAAATCACTACCTGTGAGCTGACACACACACACCCTGGCTTCAAATTAATCAAAGCTTCACAAGTTCATTCTCCATGCAATTAGAAGGGAGTGAAGAATGGAGGAAGCTACAGGATAGCTACAGGAGTCCAAAGTTCAGATTTCTTACTGCTGCCACGCTTCCAGTTCTTTCACCTATATTTCTCTTCCTCTTTCCCACAGTCATAGAATCAGAACACACAATGAAGATTAGACAGTAAAACTAGGCTGACCTAAATGAAAAGAGGGGGCTACTAGTGATAGATCTCCAAATAGGCAAAGGGAATAATTCTGAATCCACATGTGGCAAGCTAAAGAATTAGAGAAAATAGGTAAATCTGAGCAGTAAAACAACCAGCGGTGGGAAGATCCCAGTGTGGAGTAGCTAGCTACTCCTGAGGTTGGAAAATAATTATCAATAGAAAGCAGCAAAAGGCAATAAGAAGTCTGGATAGGCAAGCAAGCTGAAAAATATGAAAAGAGATTCAGGAGTATGGTGGTATGTAAAGCTGGGTGAGATTTAAGGAGAACATGTCATGGAGAAACTCAGTAGGAAACAGGGAAAGGTCATGTTGTTGATCAAAAGTTTGACAGCACCAGTTGTGGCTGCAGCAGAAGTCATAGTCAAGGCCATTCATGTACATGGTGTGATGCAGAGATAGCAAGGTAGTGTCCCAGGGTTCTTAACTATTTCTAACTGTGAACAGAATCTTTTTGAGCATGGACCACTAGAAAAATGATTAAAATAATGTGTGTCAATTATCCATCCCAGAGGATACTCTTCACTAATGCTGTTTGCTTTTTTCTTTTCTTCAATTATATTAATCGGGGACCTGAGCAAGAGGGAAAAATCACACAAATGCAACATCTATATCTTCCTAAATATTTGCCATTCTCAACAACATTTACCATGTGGATTTTTAGCTTGACATTCCCATTAGTTGCTCTGCTGTTACTAATAGCACCATGCTGTAGTATAATATTATATGTCGTGGATAGACAATAAACACAGAATTAATGGCTTTGGGATATAAAAAGAACAATGAGAAGAATAGTCAAGTAGGATAACCAGGCTTTCAGAATTCTTACAAAGTAACTGCAGGGCCCACTTGGAACCCTTAAGTATGTACACAAGTAGGAGGAAATCTACTCTTATTTCTCATGTATCCCATGCGAGATGCTAAGTGTGCTTATTGGAGATAAAGATTTTTTTGTTTTTCATTCAGAAGAACTTGCATATTTGGACATGTGAAGAGAGTAAAAGAGCTGGTTATAAAATTATACCCATGTACTTTTTACTATTCTATTCCCAAATTACTTTTTTCACTAATATTTTCCTTCTCTCTTTCCCTTTTGGGTTTGATAAAATACATAGCATAATAATTTCCTGTAGAAAACTGTGCTTTAGTAATTCAAAAAATATGAGTGATTGCATTTTTTTTGTTTCAGGTATACATATGTATGGAATACAGTTTTCAGATTTGACATTGACTAACAATATTATAGCAGCAATCAATTTAAATTCTGCAAAATAGAAGCAATAACAACCTACTAAAACTAATCCCTTCTAACTTTGTGAATTAATTACAGTCTAACAAGTTTCTCTTTTGTTGGCAAAGTTATAGCTACCCAGAACAACTTCCACATACATAGTTAAAAAGTTTTCAGAATTTCAAAGTTGAAAAATCTGTGTGAAGCAGTTAACTTCGATTATACTAGTAAAATTCCACAATTATTCAATTTTTAAGGATTCTAATACTCACTTTTCCTGATTAAGGCATGGTATGCCATTGATTTGGTTAAAATTACTATGAAAAAATGTTAATTTTATGACTCTCAATCCTACAAATGATATAGAAACTTAAATGTGCATTTTTTTAAAATACAGGCCTGATATAGGACAAAAGAAAACTTGCTAAATTTTATGTCAAAATAGCTACTAAAAAGAAATTATGGACACTTTTAATATAGGACATTAAATTGGTTTTCACTCCTGCCAAAAGGTTATTTTCTTCATTCATGATTTTAGATTTTACAGTGTAATCAACAGACCAGCAATAGCTAATCGGGGCATAAAATCAAGTTAAAATATTTTATCAGCATTATAAACATGTGTGCTGCTATATTCTTCATCAGTTAAAAGCAGCAAAACAGACTGCTAGGTAGCTGAATATAGAGTATATTGGAATGGCACCATATGCTATTTCAAAGAAACATCTGACTTAGCTAAGAACATGCTTTTGATTTATTAGTTGACTTCTGTGCAGACATGTGATTTTTTTGATTCTTTTATTCATGTCACACTTTTGATGCAATCAACCCTCATGTTCTCTTCTCCTTTTCTTCCATTCCTGGGAGAAAATACAATCAATCACTGAGGAAATATAGTAGGGTAGCAGCCCTGTTTCTAATGCAATTTTCCTTTTTTATTCTGATGTTTTAAAAAATATATTTTTGAAAGAGAAAATAAGTGAGGTGATTTAGTGGTAATCATCTTCTCTACACGTTTTCTAATTTAGGCTACCCTGATTTGTCAATTTTGATATTGGAAACTGATAGAAAATGATAAGATTCCTCTTACTTTTAGATTAGTTTGTTTCTTTTTTTTTTTTTTAAGTTTTATTTTGTCAGATCATCCAGTAACTAGAATTCCAAAACAAAAATGGGGCTCGAAAAACCAAATAAGCAACTGGTATATGCTTCAAATGTAAGTGGCAAATCCATTACTTAAAGGAAAAGCAAATATATGTTATTACAAGTTAATACTTGTTCAATATACATACATGCTGAGCAATATCAGGCCATTTACCTGGATTAATACAGCTAATGCTCCCAAAAATCCATAAGGCAAATGCCAGCTTCAGTCTTATTATTTTTTTTTTTTTAATTTTTGACAGGCAGAGTGGACAGTGAGAGAGAGAGACAGAGAGAAAGGTCTTCCTTTGCTGTTGGTGCACCCTCCAATGGCCGCTGCAGCCGGCGCGCTGCAGCCAGCCCACGGTGATGATCTGAAGACAGGAGCCAGGTAATTCTCTTGGTCTCCCATGCGGGTGCAGGTTCCAAGCACTTGGGCCATCCTCCACTGCACTCCCAGGCCACAGCAGAGAGCTGGACTGGAAGAGGGTCAACCGGGACAGAATCCGGCGCCCTGACAGGGACTAGAACCCGGTGTGCCGGTGCCACAGGCGGAGGATTAGCCTACTGAGCCGCAGCGCTGGCCTTCAGTCTTATTTTGCAGTTAAAGTAGCTAAGTGTCAGGACTGAAGCCACTGTTCAAGGTCAAACAATAAGTTACAGGGCTGAGTTTCAAATATAGGCCATTTGGCTTCAAGCCTTGCATCCTAAACTTCTCTCTCTTAGCAACTTTAAAACATGGTGAATCATCTGCACTCTCATAGCTTTCATTTCCAGATCTTTAAAACCTGAATGATATTATCTATATCTCCTAAGCTATTTAGAAGAATAAAGTTGATTAAAAAAAAAACCTATTTATTCTAAAGTCAATGTTACAGAGAGAGAAGGAGAGGCATCTTACATCTGCAGCTTCACTATCCAAGTGGCTGCAATAGTAAGGGCTGACCCAGACCAAAGCCAGTAGCCAAGAGCTTCATCTAGGTCTACCACATGGGTGACAGGCACCCAAGCACTTGGGCTATCTTCCCCTACTTTTCACAGGCACATTAGCAGGGGGCTGAAACGGAAGTGGAGCAGTCAGTGCCCATATGGGATGCCAGCACTGCCACAATGATGGCCCCAAAAGTTGATTTTTTTTTAGTGTAAGAAAAACTAAGGGTAGTAAGGTACAGACATTTATGGATCTGAGAAGCTGAAGACTCTCATTTCAGAGATGATATTTTCTAAGATATTTTTCCAGATATTCTCACAATTAAGAACTTGACTGAATCACTCAATCATTTTAGAATCAGAGAAAGAACCCAAGGGCCCTGCCAACTGTATTCTTTTTCCAATTGCCTTAAAATGGAACCTGATAATTTCAGCCCTTTAAATCCTAATCTTAGTTGGCATTTAATTTGATACGAAGAAGCACTCTGATTTAGAAGGGTAAGGCAGACTGTTACGGTAATTAAAACTACTTAGTGCTAACCTTGATGCTAAGTGGTAAGGTGAAATACCTGTACAATCATGGCTTCAAGGCTTCTATAAAATCAGATGAATGAATGAGATGGGAACAAAGTATTAATATAGATGTAATAATCCATCTCTCTCACTTTCTAAGGATGATATGATGTTCTGGTTACTGGGATGTTTTAGTTCTTACTGAGGTGATTGACAGAGCTGAAAAAAAAAAAAAAAGAAAAGAGAGGGAGAGGTATTTGATATCAAGAAAAAGCCATATCAAGAAAAAGACAGATTCTATTTATTCTTGAGCTATTAGGCTCTATACTATTAGGCTCCAAACTTGTCACTACACCAAAGCTGCTCTGTTCCAGATTACCAATCATCCATGTGGCTAAAGCAAATAATCAAGTTTCAGTTCTCATGTGACGTATCAATAGTATTTAGAACAACTGCTATTTTCTCCAATCAGCATAAATTTATTTTTTTATTTTATTTATTTGAAAGACAGTCACAGAGAGAGGTAGAGACAGAAAGAGAGGTCTTCTATCTGCTGGTTCATTCCCCAGATGGCAGCAATGGCCAGAGGTGAGCCAATCCAAAGTCAGGAGCCAGGAGCTTCTTTCAGGTATCCCACTTGGGTGCAGGGGCCCAAGGACTTGGGCCATCCTCTACTGCTTTCCCAGGCCATAGGCCATAGCAGAGAGCTGGATCAGAAGAAGAGCAGCCGGAACTAGAACCAGTGCCCATATGGGATGCCGGTGCTTCAGGCCAGGGCTTTAACTGCTGCACCACAGCACCAGACCCTAGCATAAACTTCTTGATTTTTCTTCTCTTTCCTTGATTGCTTTTACCAGTCTAATTTCTCTTTTATACCTGCTATAGCAGAAGTGTAGAAACTCTAGCAGGAAACAGCAAATAAGCTCTTTATATGAGACTGATCTAGACCTTAGTTTTGCTTGTGGAAACTGAAAATGTACAAAAAGAAAAATAAGATTTTGAGCCTAACAAGTGTGTGAATGTTCAATTAACAAGACAGTCTGCAACATGGTATTTCTAAAATAGTCAAAATAGCCTAGCAATGATACCGCAGGTATGAAAGTGGAGTCTAAAAGAATCCTGAAGACTTGAAAACAAAAATTAGGCAAACTGGATGAGTATAGACTGGTATTATATGAGCAAATTTTCTGTAACAGAATGAAGCAGTCTTTCCACTGGTCAAATGGCTCAGGAAAAGACTGAACCACAGAACATTATACTTTTAAGTTACCATCAATAAAGTCTAGAGAAAGGGTTATGTGTCAAAAAAATCATGAGTATGGCTATTAGCAAACTGAGCTAACCAGAATTAGATAGACAAAAGAAATGTTTTTTTTTTCTTTTCAGAATGTTTTATTATCTCCAAGTTGAACTAAAAGAGATCGTGACCATTTGTAACTTAATACATCCTTTTGGCTCCTAATATTCAGAAGCAGGAAGCTGGAGCTGAGAAAGTTACTCAGTCCTCAAAAAACATTGAGTCAATAATGCCCTCCCTAGGTATGGTCAAGGAGCAATGATGTAGAAGGAAGAGAACAGAGCTAAGGATCATGAAACCTAGTAGAAAGGCAAGATGACTTTTAGAGAATAGAACTGGAGCCTAATCAGAGAACCTTTCTGCATTCCTAACTGCAGGGTGTTACATGAATCCAGGTTCTCCAAGAAGATTCCAAAACAGGAATAAACATGAAATGATTTTATTAGGAAAAATTCCCGTGTGGAAGGAAATCGAAAGGGAACGAGAAAAAGCTTATAGAGTCATCAGATAATGTTGACTATCTTGAGTAAAGAAGAGCAAAATGAAAGTTAGGATAGAAGCATTCCAGACTGTTGTGTAAATTTAAGGGGTGTTTAGCAAAGCCATCAGAGATTTGTCCTTGGGCCAAAGTAGGAATCCATGCTACTGAACCCATAAATAGCCTCTGTATCTGCTACTGTGGTCATTTGTTCCATGTCTACCATGTCCAGTGGTCAACACTGACTAATATCAATGGAAGTTATTTTATATACTTGGTTGTCTAATGCTTCTTCCACGACTGTTGGTTTCTGGGGGTCATGAAGGGTAAATAGCAATTCACACTTTTCACACACTACCATACATTTATCCACAGGTCTCTACTCCAGATCTCCATATGGCAATTTTCCAGATTTTTTCCTTCTAGACTCCAGGATATCACCAGGCCATTGGTTGGTACCAAGGAATTCATGAATATTCTCACCTCGGGTAATTTTTCCTTCCACACAAAATAAATGACCAGATATACTGCCAACAGTTTTTCCCATTGGGAAGATTTGCCCTCTCTACTTTCTTATGTGCCTGTGATATAACTGTCTTCTATTTTAGGCTAGCCCTCACTATCCTGCCAACCCATCTATAATTGAAACTTGAGATTTTCCTTCCTCCTTCTATATATGAATATTGTCATCTGGTCCACAAAAATGTGAACTGTTTCTGATCCCCCTTTATCATTGGAATGGAAATTAACACATTAGCCAAATCAATGGCTAAATCCATGTACCTGAGGTCTTATCGACCTGTTTTAGCAATAACACAGTATCTGGCACAGTAGCTAAAATTGGGGCTACTACTTGATTAGACCTGTATTAGTCAACTGCCACTTTCCTGAATCAATCTAGTTGATCCATGGAAGAGATTTATTGGTAATTAGAGTGATACACCATAGAGATCACCACACTTGTATTATCTATCTCTTCAATAGGGTAACTAATCTCTACCAAGTCACCTAGGATAAAACATTATTTTGATTAACTACCTTGGCCAAGGGTTAGGGAGGATGTTTCAGAGGTTTCTCTTTGTCCTTCTCCATTATAATAATTCTTAATCTAGGAATCCAATGTCAGATTAACCCAATTGCCTACTATATCAATTCTGAGTATACACTTGGGGACCAGGAAAATGACAACGGGGGAGATTCTTTGAACAAGTGGACATATTATGTGCTGGATTTTAGTCAAGAAAACATTATTTTTACCAGGATTCCATAGTCTCACTTCTACAGGAGGCCATAATGACACTTTGGGTCACTGGATATCAATGTCAAATCAGACATGAATTATAATGCGCGCTCTCTCTCTCTCTCACACACACACACACACACACGCACACACACATATACTCTCTCTGCCTCGCAAATAGATGTCAGAAATTAATAAAAAATTTAAGCTGTTCAGTCACACTACTCACATTCCAAAGGCTCAATGGCCACTTGTGGTTTTTAATGATCATATTAGCCTGCACATATATAGGACATTTCCATGATTGTCTGAAGTTCTGTAGGACAGTCTTGCTCTAGACTTCCTAAGCTTTTTCATCTGTAAAATGGGAAGGTAATCCCTGCCTGTCTCATAGAGATGAGAGTTCAAATAAGCTAATGTGGGAGAAAATGCTTTGGCAAAATGCTGCATGCATTACAGGGCAGTTTGTTTTATGATCCCTGGATTTATCATTTACTGTCAATACCACAGAGCAGTCTCCAAATATCCACCTCTGTCCTACAGGAATGAACTGTCCTATAGGGATCTAGGCTTTTCTGAGGTAGTCCCTCAGGCCATAGAAGGTGTTTAATAAACATGGCCTCATGGAACCAGTAGGCATATCAAGGATGTTATCAAAACTGCCTGGCCAGAACCCTCTCCAAGTCAGTCTTGCCCTGTATTAGTCACTGTGACCACATCTAACACTCAGGTTAATCCCTTATACCTCTAGTATGATATTTGAAGTTTACTAAAAAAAATTGTTTTAGTTCAATTGAGTTTCCACTTTTTTAATGGCCCCAAGTAGGGCCTGTTTCAATGGCACATGACCTACGTGGTAATACAGGGACTTGTACCAAATAGGGCTCTGTCAAGGCAGGCATCTTGCTCAGGAATTGGGACCCTCATATCCCATATCACAGTGCCTGATTCAAGTTCTAGCTCCCATTTTCATTCCATATTTCTGCTAATGCATACCTTGGAAGGCAGATGATGGCTTAAATAATTGAGTCCCTGTCACCTATGTGAGAGATGTAGATTAGGTTCTAGGCTCCTAACTTCAAATGTTGTAGTCATTTAGGTAGTGAACCAGTGGATGAAAGATCATTCTCTCTGCCTTTGAAATAAAATAAAGATATATAAATATATAAAAAATTAAATTATCTGCTATTGCCATTTGAAATTCTCAACAATTTCATATATGACCATATTTTTAAATGCATTCTAGGGACACAAGGGAACATCACAAGAGCAAAGGAGACATAAGCAAAGTGCATGTCAGCCTGTTCTGCCCCTTATCTGCCAAATCACAGTGTTTGTAATACTCATGAGCACAGAATCCTGTGGACCCACAGTAAGTGGAAGTTCTAAGTGATTCAAATTGAGCACAAGGTAAGAGTAGTACATCCACATTTGAGTAAGCAAGGACACTAATATCCTCAAGAGGCCATGTTTTCTATTCACACCAGAACTTGTTTCAAACACAGAAAGAACTAAATGTCTTTTAAGAAACATGAACAATCAAGGAAACTTATCGTTTTTCCCAGAATTAGTTCCCTATATTAATGAACTATTTACACCGAAAAGGATGACACAGAAGGAAAGTATAAAAGTGGACAGACTCACTTTTTTTCCCTTACTCATCAGTAAGCTGAAGGTAAAGAGTGTTGGGAAAATGTGATTGTGTCAAGAAAGAAAATAAAAACAGTTGTTAAGTTTACATGGTTTCTACTATTCTGGTTAGAGCAAATGGCAAAATTCATGCTAATAATTTGAGGTTTTGTTCTTCTTTACTTAGTATTACATTAAGTGATAAATAACAACCAAAAAACAGGACAAGAGAAACATTGTAAAAGGGGGAGGAAAGCCCTTCCATTTTAGTACTTTTAATTATAATTTTTCCTTTTTTAAGATTTATTTTATTTATTTCAAAGGAGAGTTAGAGAGAGAAGGAGAGAAAGAGAGAGGTTTTCCATCCACTGGTTCATTCCCCAAATGGCCGCAATGACCAGGGCTGGGCCAGACCGAAGCCAAGAGCCAGGGGCTTTTTCTGGGTCTCCCATGTAGGTGCAGGGGCCCAAGCACTTGGGGCATCCTCTTCTGCTTTCCCAGGTGCATTAGCAGGGAGCTGGACCAGAAGTGGAACAGCTGGGACTCGAACCGGCACCTACATGGGATGCAGGTGCTGCAGCCAGGGTTTTAACTCACCGCACTACCCCACTCTTTCTTGGTTTTTGAAGAAGCATTTTCAGTTTAGAATGAGCTCTGCAGGCCAGCACTGTGGCTCACTAGGCTAATCCTCCACCTGTGGCGCCAGCATCCAGGGTTCTAGTTCCGGTTGGGACCTTGCTCCCGCATGGGAGACCAGGAGGAAGCACCTGGCTCCTGGCTTTGGATCGGTGCAGTGCGCCGACCACAAGGCACCGGCTGTAGTGGCCACTTAGCAGGTGAACCAATGGAAAAAGAAAGACCTTTCTCTCTGTCTCTCTCTCTCACTATCTAACTCTGCCTGTCAAAAAAAGAAAGAAGAGAAGAGAAGAGAAGAGAAGAGAAGAGAAGAGAAGAGAAGAGAAGAGAAGAGAAGAGAAGAGAAGAGAAGAGAAGAGAAGAGAAAAAAGAAAAGAGCTCTGCAAATTATGTAGCCCACCCTGCCCTCATGCTAGTTATCTGACTTCTTATCTTTTTCACATTGAGTATTTAAGAAGAAAACGGATTTTTTGGTTGCAGGTACCAAAATTTAGCATGTACCTCCAGGCCTCCAGTGAGAGAGAGAGAGAGAGAGAAAGGTCTTCCTTTTTCTGTTGGTTCACCCCCCCAAGCGGCCGCTACCGCCGGCGCGCTGGGCGCCCATCTGACGCCAGGAACCAGGTGCTTCTCCTGGTCTCCCATGCGGGTGCAGGGCCCAAGGACCTAGGCCATCCACCACTGCACTCCTGGGCCACAGCAGAGAGCTGGACTCGAAGAGGAGCAACCAGGACAGAATCCAGTGCCCTGACCAGGACTAGAACCTGGGGTACCGACACCGCAGGCAGAGGATTAGCCAAGTGAGCCACGGCGCCGGCCAGTGGACATAGTTTTGATAAGTGGCCAAGTGATCTTGCAAAATCATCCTCTCATTGTCTTAAGCTTATGACTAAACACGCCCACACACTGCTTCAGGTATTCAGCTCATAGACAGCTAGACAAATTATTGCTGCTTTGTGTTTGAGTTCTAATTACTTAAGAATCAGGAGAAATTTATAAAACTTCGTTGTAAATTATGCATTTATTTGTCAATAAACTGACCCCATAGAAAAAAGTAACTCATAACAAAGCTAGCTGAAAAAAAAAAATTGCCCTATTTTATCCCAGAGACTTACCAATGTTTGGACGTTCAGACACATATCCTACACTACATTGGTGTAACACAACTTGGACCGTTCAGTACTACAGAGAATAGAGCTGGCACTTAGATGAGCTGGGAAGTAATGCTTGTAATTATAAAGACCTCAATTCTCATCTCTCTAAACAGCTATGAAACTCTTCCACATTCCAAATTCCCTTGGAAGCATGTGAATGTAAGAAGGAAATAATTGCACAGTCTTAATAATTAAAACTATCACTGTCACGTTTATATATAAACAGTTTTGAAGGCTGTGAAAAGAAAGATTTCAACCTGCTTCTAAGTAAAATAATATTTAACAATGTACTCTAAAAATTATTTTATTAGAAAATCAAAGAGTACCTTCTTGGTCTTAGAACAATTCCATCCTCCTGCAAAATATCCTAGGATTCCTTCACAACTGTTCAAATTGTTACTTCTTTGTGACTTTTCTCTTCTCCTACCACACAAGCTACATAAGGGCAAGCATTTCTCACAGCAGTAATATCCTCCCAAAGTAGCTAACAGGGTTGTCACATATGCAATAAAAACTTCATTTCACTGATTGTCATTGGAGCAATAAAACAGCAGAATTTTTTAAACAAAGATAATTTTTAAATGATAAGATTTTAAAATAATACAGAAACCGCAGACTTTATACTATTTTCTATAATAACTAAAAACACTTTGAAGTTATTAAATCTCTATAGATTGAATATAAGAACAACAAAACACTTAGATATGGTATAATAATGGCAAGCCCAGTTTTCTATCCTTAGGGCTACTTTTCTCCTCAAAGGAGTAGATTAAACACTCACCTCTAGGACGCTAGATAATGTCAGAACCTAGTTAACCAACACTACCTTTGTGCCTGAGTCTAATCCAAAGTGTCTACATACATTTATTTATTTACTCTTAGAGTCATATGACTTTAGAATTGGAAAAGTTCTCAAACTTTGTTTAGTCCACCCTCTTCATTTTCATATGAGGTACTAAAGCACTAGAAGTTGTATCCTTTGTTCAATAGTACACCACTCAGTGAATACAGTGGACCTAAGTAGTCATTCTCTTTAACTCCAAGCCCAGTTCCTGTAACAGCCTCATCTTCATGTGGCTTTTGGGGAATGAATATAACTCAGGGATACTTGAGAGCAATGTTATTCATGAGCTCCTTCCAAAATGAAAAGGAAAAATGCATTAATTCACAAGCTCAAGAAAAATTGGGACTTTTATATGCTTTCCAGACTGTTTAAATACGATGCACAATTCTGGTGTACCTATATAATCCTTTATTTTACTGCTTACAGTTCTTGGGGGATTAAAGAATATTGACCTCAGATCAGCCTTGAACCTCTGAAGTAGTAACTGAAGACGTTTTATTCCAAAACAACTTGTCCAGAGATCTTATTACGGTTTTGAAGGCATCTTTTGGAAAAAATGCCTGCCTCTAAAAATCTCTGAAATCGTCCATGGTTGCGGTGTAGAGGGGCTGGGAATGAAGCTACACATTGGATGCTGAGGCTGCTTAGGTTAACTGTGGCAAACTAAATTATTGCTATTTTCTTTCTCTTTACCTCACCAACTATAAACATATACAGTATAAGTATTTAAATATATGCAGAAAGGGGAGATATTCTACAGTGAAATCACTTCAGTCTTCTTTTAGGAATAGTACAGAACCTCCGTGAGAGGTGGAATGAGCATCCTCTCCTAAATCATAAGATCAAAACTAACAAGACAGGAAGCCAAACTGTGGCTAGACTACGAACTTAGAGCATTACCTTCTTATGGATGTCATTAGGTGACTGCAAAAAGCATGCAGACATAGAAAAGAGGACTTCAAACAATACATGCAGACAGCCCCGAGGTCCACATGTAACTGCAGCCATAAAAAACTGGCCTTTAGGATCCTAATCCATTAGAACAAAAAGGAATCATAGAGGACATGTCAAACAGATGAGAGATTAAGAAACTGAGGCCCATGACAGTTAAGAGATCTTTCAAAAGTCACACAACTGTCAGAGACAAATCACAGTCAGGCCTCTGCATCTATTTTGTATCAGCAATTGCCTGTTTAATCCTGCTGTGAAACACAAGGCCAATCCCTAAACTTAAGAAGCAAACTGTAAACTGCTTAAATCTATGAATAGGAAAATTTTGAGATATGTCAAGAACACAGAGAGACTTTGGGGAATGGGATTACATATTTTCCTTCTGTCATTACTCACTGAGCTCTTCAGTGCTCCATGGCCGCTGCTTTTGGCAAGGTGCAAGTCGTGGAAACATTTCTCCTGGATTCATCTATTCCCTGGAAATGAAATTCAATCTGGCTTAAGAGAAAAAATTCCACTCCAAGTAATGATAAATTGTCTAAATTGAAAGCTCACACCATAAACAAATTTGAACTGTACAGACATCTTACAAAATTAAATTTCCATTTAGAGCATTTGAATGATATTTTGAGACAAAGAAACGATAATATTTTAAGCCTTGTTTCATAGGATATCTTTCCATCATTTTAAGGTCCACTCCCGGGTAACTGAAAACACAATCATAATGAATTTTTTGTGAAATACTTAATGTACATTGCATATAGCCACTAATAATATTGTTTTTACAAGGAAGAAAAGGGCCTGCAAATTTTGATATACTGTGATTCATGTAGTTAAACTATATATAAACTGAGCACATCTTTGAATGTATTGAGAAGTTGAACAATGCAAAATATTCAGGGCACATTCTTTTCTTTTTTACTTTACTGAAATTAAATTTCATATTTTCATGTAATCCATATAATCTGTTCCTTGGATGTTTCAATTTCACCATAATATTAGCTCTGTAAGAGTGCCACTGAATGGTCTAAACTAAAATGTACTTGATTTCAACTATTAGTTGAAAATCTTATGAATATAAATTTTTAATTTAAAAAATATTCATATATTTTTATGTAACTATAACCAGTGCCCACACCATTTTTCAACAATTGCCTCTTATTTTAATTTATAATGCCTCAGCTGTAGACACCATGTGGTGATGTTTTCTGTGTATTGTGAGTTCTCCCCTTTTTGCATAGCTGTTATGCTCTTTCTTAACAATCACAAGCCTAAATCCCACCCGGCCTTCCAGAGCCAGGTCAAAGGCCTTCTGAGAACTTCCTCATTTCCTCATTAACCTGGCAAGGAGCAGTCTCATCTGCCTGACAACCCTTGTAGGCCTGTCCTTTCACTACCACCACCTATTGCTTTATAGCACAGATCTCCGGGGAGTAATTTATTATAGTTGTTAAGAGTGAGAACTTGAGAGTCAGAAAATCAGAGTTCCAATCCTGCCAATATGTTGACTAATTGTGGAGCTTAGGCCTGTCCTTTAAGCTCTCTTTGCTTCTATTTCATCCTTTATGAAGTGAAAAACTGTAGTGACCTCAGTGAATTGTTATAATAAGCTGATACATATAGAACACTTTGAAAAGCACCTAACATGTAGTAAGTGCTCAATAAATGTAAACTACTACCAATAATCTGATTATATTTTTATTATCATCAGTATAATCATTTGCAGTATAAAGAGCTTCTACTAAGAACTGGGTGATCTAGAAGGTTGCTGTAATTTTGTAAGTTTTTGTTTTCTTAATAATGTTTTTCTTTAATGTACTATTTTAACCATTTGAAATATGTGTGTATTTATTTGAGAGACAGAAAATGACAAAGACGGTGAGCTGCCATGCCCTGGTTCATCCCCAAATGCCTGCGATTGCCTGGGCTGGGGTAAGCTGCACCTGGAAGACAGGAACTTAATCCAGGTCTTCCACATAGGTAGTAGGAATCCAATTACTTGAGCGATCAGTACTACCCTCTAAGGTCTGCATTAGCCAGAAGCTGAAGTTAGGATCTGGAGCTTGGAGTTGAACCCAGATACTCTAATATGGGGTGCAGATATTCTAAACGGCATCTTAACTCTTAGGTCAAGTACCTGTCTCATTTTTTTGTTTTATTATGTACCTTTCATGTTATTTATTTCTTTAAATCATCCCCAAACTTATTAGCTTTATAAAGATTTATGATCTCTAAAGTCCTATGGGTCAGAAGCGTAGCTATGGCTTATATGGTCAGTTGACTCAGGATCCCTCTCACAAGGCTACATTCAAGGTGCCCACAGTGGATGCAGGTATGCCAAAGCTCAATTAGGGGAGGATTAGCATCTACATTCAGTCTGGTGATTGTCACAACTCAGTTCTTCACAAGCTGTTGTTTTGGGGACCTCTGTTCTCTTCCTGCTGTTGGCCAGAGGCCATCCTCAGACTCTTGACAAGCAGGTGTGTCTAGTGAATAATTTTATCACAATGCAGCTTGCTTCTTTAAAGCAGGTAAACGACAGGGCAACAGAGGGTGTAGTCCAGTCTGAAGTTACAGTATTTTGGAAAATACTCTGAGAAATGGTTTCCTATTTCTACTATCCAACTCTGTCCATTGGAAGAGTCATTCAGTCTACCCAATGGACAGAGATTATACAAGGGTGTGAATACTAAGTGGCAGGGATTATTGCGCGACATCTGAGAACAGTGCCTACCATTACTTAAGTTATTGTAGCCGGCGCCACGGCTCACTAGGCTAATCCTCCGCCTTGAGGCGCCGGCACACCGGGTTCTAGTCCCTGTTGGGGCACCGGATTCTGTCCCAGTTGCCCCTCTTCCAAGCCAGCTCTCTGCTGTGGCCAGGGAGTGCAGTGGAGGATGGCCCAAGTACTTGGGCCCTGTACCCCATGGGAGACCAGGATAAGTACCTGGCTCCTGCCATCGGATCAGCGCAGTGCGCTGGCCGCAGCGTGCCAGCTGCGGAGGCCACTGGAAGGTGAACCAACAGCAAAGGAAGACCTTTCTCTCTGTCTCTCTCTCTCTCACTGTCCACTCTGTCAAAAAAAAAAAAAAAGTTATTGTAGAAATTCAATTGCATTAATGATTCTGAAGTTCATTATACATTGCCTAGCCCACAGTAGATATTCAGTGAGTGAGTTATTCTCCCTTCCTCACTAGAATAAAAGTTCTTGGAGATAAAGACATTGAGCAGTCATCCCTGAAGCACCTTAGCACTCTGCTAAGCAAATTTTTGATCTCACCAACCTCTGGAAGAGTAAATAATATACTAATATAATATATAATAATATAATATAATAATACCACTGTTTGTAACTTCAGTAATATTATCTTCATTTTCAGAAGGCACAATCTATGTACTCTACAGAATTGATTGATTTGCAGCATAAGAGTGTGGTAGACAGAACAATGGCCTCCCAAATAGGTACAAACGCCAATCAACAGAACTTGTGAATAAATTACTTTATATAGCAAAAGGTACTTTGCAGATGTAATTAAATTACAGATCTTGAAATTGGTAGAATAATTTGGATTATCCAGGCAGGCCAATCTCATGCCAAGAATTCTTAAAAGCAGAGAACCTTTCCTAGCTGTAACTACACGATGTGACTACTGTGACTACAGCAGAGGATGACAGATGCAATGTTGCTAGCTTTGAAGATGCAAGGAGGCCATGAGCCCATGAATGTCGTCATCCTCCAGAATCTACAAAAGGCAAGAACACCTATTCTAGCCTAGAATCTCCAGAAAGGAATACAGCCCTATTAACAAATTTAGTCTTAGACTGGTGAGATCAATATTGGATGTTGATGTATAGAACAATAAGATAATAATAAACTTATGTTGTTTGTAGACTCTTTGTGGTAATTGCTCTTAAGAGCAATAGAATTTATTGGGGCCAGTACTGTGGCATAGTGGGTAAAGCCGCAGTCTGCAGTGCCAGCATCCTAAATGAGCACCGGTTCAAGTCCCAGCTGTTCCACTTCCTATGCAGCTCTCTGCTAAGGCCTGGGAAAGCAGTGGAAGAAGCTCCTGGCTTTGGCTTCGGATTGGTACAGCTCCAGCCGTTGTGGCCAGTTGGGGAGTGAACCAGCAGATGGAAGACCTCTCTCTCTCTCGCTCTCGCTCTCGCTCTCTCTCTCTCCCCTTCTCTGTAACTCTTTCAAATAAATAAATAAATAAATAAATCTTTTAAAAAATAGCAATAGAACAAGAATACAAAGAGAAGGGGCCAGCACTGTGGGATAGTGAGTAAAGCTGCCACCTACAATGCTGGCATCCCATGTGGGTGCCGGTTCAAGACCTGGCTGCTCCACTTCCTATCTAGCTCTCTGCTAACGTGTACGGGGAAAGCAATGGAAGATGGTGCAAGTGCTTAGGGCACTGCACCCATGTGGGAGACCCAGAAGAAGTTCATGACTCCTGGCTTTGGCCTGGCCCAGTCCCAGCCATTGTGGTCATTTGGGGAGTGAACCAGCAACGAAGATCGATGTGTGTGTGTGTGTGTGTGTAACTTTCAAATAAATAAATGAACCTTTAAAAAATACAAAGAGAAAATATGTAAGTTCTTCATGAAGGGATCATACATAAGTACTGTCTAAAATGTTGTAGAATATATATGGTCATTCTAAAATGTAAGGTAACTGGCAACAAAAGAAATTTCTAATTCAACAACTCAATCACAAAATGAGGGACTTTTTAATAACTGTATTGTAAGACCATTTTCTATAATCAAAAGCAACAGTACAGAACTCTTGTGCTTTTACTAAACACTTGAAGAACAATTACTACATAGTTTAGATACTATTCTACAGACTTTATAAGTATTACTCATTAGTTCTATGAACCCTAAAAGTGAATTATTATTATCTTGCTTGTTTTATAAAAAACAGACATAGGGGAAATACACTTTAACAAGAGTGCCTGGCATTTAAGTGGCAAAACCAGAATTCAAAATCAGGTGCTCTGGCCCCAGAATCCATGTTTCTCCTATCAGTTTGTGTCTTCTAAAATCATAACCTGATCATATATAAAAACATAATATAATCAAACGTTTTCCTGATAAGTACCTTCATATACTACTGTAGACTTAATCAGATTTTTTTAAATGGGTAGATTCTGGATTGTTTTGTCAAATTTATTAATTCAACAGTTACTTACTAAGCAACTCCCATTCCACAGGCATAAGGGAAATAAAAAAATGAATAAAACAATGAGCCTCCCCTTAAAGAGTTCACAGATTAGTGACAAGAGACAGGTAATAACAAAATAATGTAATAATTTATATTCTGACAAAATAACATAAATTCATTCAAGCAAAACCATCTTCTATGGCCTATTCTCCATGAATTCATGATTTAGAAGGGAAGACATGTATTTACATAAACAATTGTGTAAAACCTTAAACCCTACAGTAAATGCATGTAACTGGGGCCAAGAGGAACATAAAAAGGAATAATATATGCAGGAACTGGTAGAGAGGGACTGAGTGTTTGAAGAAAAAGAGTGACTTGTATAGTTTTGTATTTTAGAAAAATCATTCCAACAAGCAGGGAGGAAAGTAATCGTGAAAGGTGGTGGGGCTGGAGGCCACCAATTTGTTAGGAGATAATTTAAAGTGCAGAGATAATATGGATTTGAATTAAGGTGATGGCAGCATAGATTAGAAGAGAGGGTGAATTTAAGAAAGGTAGTAGAAGGCATTATTCCAGGACCCAGGATTTGACATTGCCTCTATCAGCCAGCCCCCTCACAGCCTCCCTAAAAAATAATAAGTTAGAATAAATAGCTATGCAAATACTACACAGAAATGGAAATAGAGAACACTCAGATTTGGAGTACTGAATGTGTCAAGTACCCTTCTAAGGAGTCTGTGCATTAACCTGCGGCAACCAGAGTCTGGACAAAGGTTTTAAAGTGCACGATCATGTAAGATGCTGCTAGAAAGGCCAGGACTAGATTGGAGCAAGGAGAAATCAGAGGCTGAGAAAGAAGATAGCACTGTGCTGTATTAAAAGTTAAAATTCTAATTTTCAGTTTTCATAAGTATAGATGGATAGTAGTTAAAAGGAGTATTTCTTTCTGTAGGAAATATTGTTTTTAAATATTGTATTGCCACCAATAATGATAGCTAACAATAGTTTAAAATGTAGCAGCACTGTTCTAAGTACCTTCCACTTAATCCTCAAATTATATTAATTCAGTTTATTATTGACTTTTTCTAAATTCAGAGAAGTTAACTAATTTGCCCAGGGTCAATTAGTTACTGGTAGTCAGAACTGGATTCCCAATAACGTGATGCCAAATCCTGAACTCAAAACATCTATATCACTAAAGCATATTTAGTATTCCAGATAGTCAGAAATTATGATTTTGTAGAGCGCACACAGGCCCTGGAACTAGACTTCCTAGGTTCAATTCCCATTCCATCATTTAACAGGTATGAGGAGTTAGACATGTTAATTCATCTCTCTGTACCTATTTCTCTTTTAATGGAAGTAATAATCATGTTTGCCTTCTACAGTAGTTCTGAGGATTAAACAAAAGAATGTAGTATAAGGGCTCATAATTGTGCATAAAACATTATATCCTTCCAATAAAATGCATCTATTATTACCAACATTTTAATTCTAATATAAAGTATTTAGAAGACTGGTAAGGAGTCCGGCACCACAGCTCACTTGGCTAATCCTTCACCTGTGGCGCCGGCACCCCAGGTTCTAGTCCTGGTTGGGGTGCCAGATTCTGTCCCGGACGCTCCTCTTCCAGTCCAGCTCTCTGTTGTGCCCCAATACGGCAGTGGAGGATGCACCTGCATGGGAGACCAGGAGGAAGCGCCTGGCTCCTGGCTTCATATCGGCGTAGCCACCATTTGGGGGGTGAACCAATGGAAAGGAAGACCTTTCTCTCTGTCCTTCTTCTCTCACTAACTCTGCCTGTCAAAAATAAATAAATAAATAAATAAGAAGACTAGTAAGGAGGCCAGTGTTATAGCACTGCTGGTTAAGCCAGTTCTTGGGACATCAGCATCCCACACTGGGGCAGCAGAAGACAGTCTAAACACTTGGGTCCCAGAAATCCATGTGAGAAGCCAGGATGTAATTCTTGGCTCTGGAGTTTAGCCTGGCCCAGCAGTGGCCTGCTGCTGTAGCCACTTGCATAGTGAACCAGAAAATTGAAGAGTTGTCTCTCTCTCTCTTTCTCCTTCTCTCCTTGTAACTCTGTCTTTGAAAGAGAGAAAGAGAGGGAGGGGGGAGAGGGAGGGGAAAGGAAAGGAAGAAAAAATCATAAGAGGAGAGAGAAGGGAGGAGAGAAGAGAAGAGAAGAAGGCTGTTAAGAAATGCTAAATAGTCTTCATGGCCCCAGTTGAGATCTGTGGTAGGCAAAATAAGGGCTCCTGAAGTCCTCCATGCCCTAGTCCCAGAGGTTGTAAGATGTTACCTTACTATGGAAAAAGGGACTTGACAAATGCAATTAGAGTTAAGGACCTTGAGACAATAAGGATCACCTAATGAAAGAGATTCTTAGAAGGCTGTAGAAAGCAAAGAATAGAAGGATGAAAGTTTTTAGTCACCCTTGTTGTTTGCTTTGCAGATGGAGGAAAGGGGTCTCAAGGAATGAGATTAGCTTCTAGAAGCTGGCAACAGCCCTGAGCTGAGGCCAGCAAGGAAACAAAGACCTCGATTCCACAACAGTAAAGGACAGAATGTGGTCACCAAACTGAATAAACAAAAACAGAAGATTCTTCCCTCCAGCCTCCAGAAAAGTATTTAGGCCTATGGACACTCTGATTTTAGTTAACTGAGAACTCTGTTTGTCTTCTGACCTGTAAGATAATAAAGTAGTGTTGTTCAGAGCTGCAAACTCTTTGGTAATTTGTTACAACAGCAGTAGTAAACTAACATAAGATCTATATTTAACTTTTCCCTAAAAGACTCAAATATATTGATCTAAGAACTATGTAATATGCTAAAATAAATTTAACTTCTTAAAGTCAGCAATTTTAAACTATGTTAGGGGCATAAATCAATGTCGTCTTTACATTTTTATTATTAGATTCCTTAGAACTTAAAAGTCACTAAAAGGCTAAGAGAGAGTATAAGATGCTATTATACAATTTTGCATCTTTTCTTTATATTTAAAGGGAAATAATTTTAATTTTCCTCTCTTGATTCTCATAGTTAATGCACTGGGTACATGCTGTATTTTTTTTTTAACTAACATTTCTTAGGCCCACAGCCAAATCCCAGTAAGATTCTTTCTTAGCATGTAAGAATATATACAGTTTAAGTTTAAAACAACTGACATGTTATATTTACAGAGGTAAAGCTTTTACAGAGATAAGGGCAAAGACATTTCACTGTCTCTGAAGTGATGCTCAATAGCTCCCAGAAAATAAGGGCCATGTCTGCCTTTTGCCTTGTTCACATTTTTCTTAAAGTGATCTAGCAATACTCCAGGCCTGTACTAGGCATTTGTTGAATAAGTGAATGAAAAATACATTTTTAATGCAAGTACAAAGTCTGGAAGCAATGCTTCTCTGAAACCACAGCTTACTAGTTTACTGAAAAACTAAAAAGGTACACTGTGTCTAAAAGTTAAATACTAAAACCCAGAACTTAAACATTTTCAACTGAAATCTTAAATGTTATACATGTTTCCCTGTGAGTTTATTAAACATTCAAATTTCCTGATCACTTAGGATCTTTGTTATGAGTATTATCAATAGATACTGTGTTATGCATGTGACAGGCCTAAGGCTCCATGAACTGGAACTGGCTTTCTAAAAATGTCCTTTATGTCAGTTTTTTTTTGGGGGGTGGGGGGATAGGGTCCTTTCTCCCTTCTTATAAAAGTTAAGTGAATCTATCGGCGAGGTGCACATGACTTCCTTCACAACTGCTGCAGGAAAGCTATGCATACTCTTCCTCAGAGATTTGTCTTCTCCAGAACAGCAGTATCCCCTAGGATGATGAGAACTACATATATAATCATAAATTTTCCAAAGCTTTCTCACTTCAACTTGTCATCAATAGAAAATGCATTATTTTACATTATTTTTTTAATACCACATCTTAGGGATCAGGGGCATGCTTTACACTGAAGATCTCAATTCCGACTAGCTTTATATAGCTAGTGGCCAATAATATTGAACAGCTGCAACTTTAGGACAATCTTTCCTCCTATCCTTAAGTGAACTTGAACTGTACACCCTATCAGTCTGTAGGTCATAATCTGATTTGAACTGTTGGTTCACAAGGTGGGAAGGCCTTCCACTAAACCAACAGTCTCCTCCTTCTGCCCATTTTTTTCTTCTAAGATCTCTATAATGTATAGAATGCAACCTTCCATGGAGAAATATTAAATCCTACACTTTTTAACCTAACAACAAATTTCAACAGTGGTAGAGTTCATTCGTAAATTTTCTTTTGCCCTGTATGTTTCCCACCCTGAGTTACAACCCTTCCAGGAGTTAATTCCTAGACAACAAAAAAGCCTCTTTAACACTGGCGAGTGGGCTCTGGGATGCCTAACAGAAGAGCTGTTGTCAAGGGCTCCTTGAAGACCAATGGGCAGAGGGAGTGGAGCAAAGCACTAAAGCGTCCTTAAAACCTACTATGTGCAGGACTCTTAACAAGTGATTCCAACTCTTGGAACCAACCCACCAGACTTCAGACACACACACTTGCCATCCACACTGCGGAACAAGAAGCCAGTGGCGTGTCTCAACGCCAGCTCCACACAACTGCCTGGTGAGGGCTTTTTCCTGCGTCCAGGCCCAGAAACTCTGACTCGGCTCCCTAGGGTGTCACGACCTGGATGCCCGGGATTCGTAAGAGATACCCACCCCCACCCGGGGAAGGCGACTCGCTTCTGCGGCGGGAACGCTGCGCCCGAAGGCGTCCGGCAAGCTCCACAGGCTCTCGGGCGCCGCTTCTCAGGGCGGACTACCCGAGCTACCACACGCCTTCCGGAGCCCCCAGAGGCCGACAAGCTGCCCACCCGAAGGACACCGGCCCCGAGGGAGGGCAGTCTCCAGGGCCCGCACAACGCTCTCCCCCAGCCCGAGGGCTTCTGTGCCCACAATGCCACCGCCGAGCCCGTCCTCCTTCCTAGGCAACGGAGGAGCGGCGGAAGTGCGGAGTCGCCCCGCTGCCACCCGGCGGCGCCTGTTCGGCGGCCCGCCGCGGCGTCCGCTGGCGGGGAAAGCCCTGCTCTCGAGAGCCCTGGCTTCCCCTGCGGCCCCTTGACACAGCAGCCTCTTCACGCGCAGCACACGACCCCTGGCTGACCGGTTCGTGACTCTCCTGCCAATCAGAGACGGTTTTCCTCGAGCGTACAATAGACCAATCACTGAGCGCGCAGCTTCCTCTTCGGCTCTTCGGCTCTTCGGCCCTTCGGCTCTTCGGCCCTTCGGCTCTTCGGCTCTTCGGCTCCTGCAGTTGCAGGCCCGTCGGGCCTGGGCAGCGCGCAGAAGCGCGGTTCTCCTAACTGCAATTTCCCCATTTTTCTTTTAGCCACTTCCGGGTCCCGCATCACTCCGGAAGCCTCCGAGTTCCGGAAGCCTGGATAACCCAGATTCTGCTAGGAAAAGGCAAGTTTCCCAGAGAATGTTTCAGAACACTTGAGTTGCGGCGTGGGCGTTTCGCAGACTCCTAAGGTCAGTGTCTGCCCGCGAAAGCCATAGTGCGGACCTGAGGGCCTGCTCGCCTCTGGGAGGTTGCGCAGTTTCACGACCTTGTGCTTCTCGCTCCTTGCTTGATTTCCCAGGTTTTTTTTGGCTTTTCGTCTTCCGGGAAGACACAAGTCTATTAATTTTGGGAAAGACAATGAAGTGAATATAAACTACCAGAAATGTTTTTAGGATTGCTCCATTAAAAAAAAAAAAAAAAAACAAAAAAAAAAAACGCACAACTAGAACTGAACCTCGTCTGCATTCCACGAAGTGACTTCGCGGTTCTTTCCCTTGCATTTGGTGATTGAAAGTAAATTACTTTTTAGGAACAACTTTAGAATCATTCAGATCCAAGCCTTCCTTAAAATCTGAAGTTTCATGTAAAATGCTATATTGGGTACCAGAAAAGAAATGAGCATGCATAAGTTTCCAACGTTTTGGGAGACCATTCACTTAAAAGCAGTTTAGGTGTCTTGTTCCTTTATTAGGGGAAGAAGTATTGAGAATTTGCTTGTAAAATACTTGTGTTGAATTGGGTGTATTTTGCACTGATTTATCAACCTGCGAATAAAAGAATCATTAGTATTTCTTTCTTCTAGGTCCTTAAAAGTTAAGCTTTATGTATTTATTTGGTTTTTACTTAGGTTCAATGTACAAACAACGCTTAGTGAAAGGGATTTTCATACAGTGAGACCCAGTTCTCACTGAACGTTTAAGTTGAAAATGTTTTGATATTCTGCTCTGCCATTACAAAAACATTTTTTGACAGTTTCAAGCAATTACAAGGAGACTGAGGCTTCTCTAACACCATAGTGTTTATATAGTCTAAAACCCTCCACAGATGTGTTGCTTTTAGTTAAACTTGAACAGAATGAACTTGAGGAACTGCTATGTTTTTAACCCCTTTATTCTCACCATATTATCAGTTACTTGTATCCAGAAAGATGAGAGTTACAAAATCTTGAACCAGAAAGAGTTTTGGAAAAAGAGACTAGTGGAACTATTTGCAAAGTCAAAAAGAGACGCTGTCATTTTTTTTTTTCCCCCAGAGAGACAGAGGTAACAGGAGGTATAATAGTAAACTAGGAGAATTGGGTCTGGTCCTGACTGGTTTGTTTGACCAACTTTGCCTCTTTAATTTATTATCCTAATTTTTAGAAATGAGAAATCTGTGGTTTTAAAATTGTTTCATGAAAGAATTTCTATGGAAACTATCAGGAGCCGTGCAGGGGACAGACAAAGCAAGCGGACTGTCAGCTGTTTTTAACAAGAACAGCTGTTTTTGCGTTCTGCTTGGATAACAGGGCTCCTGTTAAGAAGATTACATTCATATCTTAGTCTAGATGATCTACCTTTCCTTCAAGCTTTAAAATTCTATTTCATTTGTATTCAGTGTGCATTCACTTGATTATTACAGTTTTAAAAGTATATATACACAGTAATTTATAAAGATATGTCCATATTCAATCATATTTGTTTGATAAATATAAGCTCCAAATTTAATTATTTCTTTATAATCAAATTCTCAATTCTTGATTTTCTTCTCTCTTTCATACCCTTTTACTTTAGCCATGAAAATTTTACTTAAATATGGCACTGAAACTAATCCTTGCAAAAGAGATGACAGGTATTTTCCATTTTACATATTCAGTAGTTAAACTTTTAAAAGATGTTAGGGAACTTGCCTATCATCACATCTCTAGTCCTAGCAACCATGTCATTCTTACAACATCAAATAATTCTAAAGTTTCTTTCGTCCTGTACACAATTCATGTGTTCAGAGTGCTGTAGCACAAGGAAAATGTGTGCCATGTACATAATCTTTATATCTGAACAGAAGTTCTACTCTGAATCATTTCTGTTTTTCCTCTGTTGGTAATCGGGGTTGGACATCAAAGAAGCAAGTTGTATGTTCTCTTTATTGCTTTCTTGTAAAATGATAAAATCTTCTAAGTATTGCATGTCCTTCCATTCCTTTTGGAATATACAATAAGGCTTAGGAGAAAATACCCAAACTGCTCCATGTCTATGATGGAGTGACATGAGATGGCTAGATCAAGATATCATCCAGTGGCTGGGTTCATGCTCTTGTGTCTGCCATGAGAGAATTTGAGGATGAGACATAGGTGAAGTTAGCAGAGGAATACTTTATTTGAATGCAAAGTGAAGTACACCCCTGAGAGGGAGTGTAGTCATGCTCTGTATGGTTCAAGGACATCCCTTTGTTTGATCTGGAGGCCTGGGTGGTGGAATTTGGGGAGGGGCTTGAAAGCTACCCATTTCCTTGACCTTTTTGGGAAATCTCAGAAGTGTCTGGGTCCCTGATGGGAGTAGCAGTGTCAACTGTGTTAATTTGAATATTATAATTAGCTGAAGGTCATTGTGTGAATGCAGTTGGCTGCCCCCATTGCAGGTGATGACTTTTCGGCTGTCAGTTGTGGATGCTGTGTACTGCCTTTCTCCATTGCATAAAAGGGGCATGGTGGTTTGGTGAAGCAGGTTCAGCTGCAGGGCTGGGGTGGGGAGAGGGGGTTGTTTGAGCTCTCAGCTCCTCCTGGCTAGTTGTCTCCTTGCCCACATTATGGGCACTGCCCTTTGAAATCCAGCCCCATTGTTTCTATACATAAAAGTGAAGACAAGGGAGGAGGATGTCTGACATCCTCTAGCCTTCCCCTTGTGGACTGTTAATCTTTTTCTCCCCAACATATCCTCAGTTAGGGAATCAAAACCCAGAGCTCACTCTTCTTACTTATCTGTCAATAAGATGCGACAAAATTCCATCCAAGTTGTCATTTCTTTTTTTATTATTGTTAAAACACAAAAACCAATAACTAGTACAATGCAGTTTTGATCCTACCTAACTGTGCCCAGTGGCTCCTGGATGAGCTGGCATTGCCTCTTTCGTTACCTATGGGTGTACTTCAGAAAGTGCTAGAAAAAAAAAATATTTGCTATAAATAAAAAAGCATGGTTTTTCAAAATTTTTTGCACCCAGGTAGATTCATCTTTTTAAAGTTTGTTTAAGATTTATTTATGTGAAAGGCAGAGTGATGCATTAGGGTGAAGATCTTAGATCTGCTGGTTCACTCCACAAATGCCTGTGATAACTGGGGCAGGCTGAAACCAGAAGCCAGGTACTCCATCCTGGTCTCCCACATAGGTGGCAGGGGCCCAGATACTTGGGCTATCATCTGCTGTTTCCCAGGGCACACATTAGCCTGAAGTTGGAAGAGAAGCAGCCTCAGGACTTGATTCCAGATACTACAGTATGGCTGTGGACTCCCCAAGCAGTGGTCTAACCTACTGCCACAACGCCCTTCCCTGTAGCTATTAACTTTCTGAAATAGCTTTACACAGTTATAGTAAAATGAATGTTCAAGCCTCATTTTTCACCTCACATATTCGCTCTGTTCAGATTTGACATTTAATCTCTTTGAATGGTCCTTTACATATATAGAGGCGGGGAGGGGGGTGTAAATAAGACATATCTCATGCAGCCTGGGCTACTCTACCACATTCCTTTAATTTCTTCTCCCATCTACAGTTTTGAGAGCTTGACTAGTAGTTTTGTCTTATGAATGATCTTAATGGAGAAAGTTTTTTTTTTTCTGAGTTCTATGGGATTACATTTGATCCAAGTTTACTAAGTAGTCATTCTACTAACTTTTTTTCCATGTGTTCCACAATTTTTCTAGTGTTTACTAGAAATTTAATGATTGCCAACCTTACCTTAGGTAGGCTGTTAAACTTCTCAAGCCTTAATTTTTGGCTTCTTAAAATGGAGATGATAGTACCATCTTACAAGGATTTAATAGTATAAAGAAATTATATACTGCCTTCAACATAACGTGTATGACATAGGAGTTGCTCCTACTTCATTTTTAATATATATTTGTTCCTTTGGGGATCTTTCCTCATTCCTGTGCCATAAAAGTTTCAGATAAATATGTGATCCAATAATTATCAAGTCATTTAGAATTCTCTTATATAATTTGATTCTAAGGCCCATTACTAAATCTGTAGAGTATTTTAAAGAGCTACTTGCTTCATATTTCATATGGCTCTTATTTGTTCTTTAGATTAGGATTTTTGCTGTAGTCCATGCCTGTACTCTTAACACTTAGCCTCTTAAATTAGTTCCATCTGCATGTCCTGTGATCTCAACCTGAAGTGTTTATGTTTACTATTTAAGTCAATCATAACCTCGTCAGTATAGAACACTGGTCAGAGCATGGCTCTGAAGCTTCTACCCCGGTGATTTTACCCAATCTACTAGTCTTGCTGTGCTCCCTTTTCTTTATTTTAGGGTAGAAATTATAAAATAATTTATCCTAGTATTATAAGGAATACATGATTTGATATTTAATTTTACACATGGCATTTCTTTGTAGGAATCAGTTGTTTTAGCTCTAAAACAGTTATGTGGTGTGTGTTTAATATGGTTGTAAAGTTACAAAATTTTTCGTACTATCTTCCTAATGCTTCCCTATTTTTGTAAAGACTATCTTTTTCTCAATGTCTTCCTCTAATTTATTCACTTTTTTTTAGCTTTTTCCAAACTCATATTTAGCATTACCATTTCTATACTTAGAAATGGTGGTTGTTTTTTTTTTTTTCCCTGCTCCTACCAAGATTTATAAAAACAGTTCACATAAAAATTTAGGTAGGTAGGTAGATTTTCATAGTTTGGATTTTTAAACTTTTTTAACCAGCAAAGAATATAGTATAGGAGGTTAAACTGCTGCCTTCAATGCAAGCATCCCATATGGGCACCAGTTCAAGTCTCAACTGTTCCACTTCTAATCCAGCTCCCTGCTAATATGCCTGGGAAGTGGAAGACAGCTCAAATGTGTGTGCCCCTACCACCTATGTGGGAGACCTGGCTGAAGCACTTGGCTCCTGGTTTCAGCTTGGTCCATCTCCAATTGCTGCGGCCAACTGGGGAGTGAACCAGTGGATGAAAGATCTCTGTGTGTGTGTGTATGTGTGTATGTGTGTGTTCCACTCTATAATTCTGCCTTTAAAATAATTTTTCAAAAAAGGGGATGTAGCAAAATGACTACCATGGATCATACACTCTATTCCCATGTCTTAGGTACAATACAAAACTGTTCAGAGCCGGTTTAACTGTGCTTCATCCATATTTACTCAGACATCCGTGATGTTTATATTCACAGTATGATTTCTCTCTTGAAGACTCAGAAGTGTCAGTTTTCTGACAGAACACTGAGAGTGCTGTACTGTTTTCTTAAAAATGTACTTGTAGGGGCCGGTGCCATGGCTTACTTGGTTAATCCTCTGCCTGCAGCGCCGGCATCCCATGTGGGCGCAGGTTCTAGTCCTGATTGCTCCTCTTCCAGTCCAGCTCTCTGCTGTGGCCCAAGAGGGCAGTGGAGGATGGCCCAGAAGCTTGGGCCCCTGCATCCACATGGGAGACCGGGAGGAGCACCTGGCTCCTGGCTTTGAATCGGTGCAATTCTGGCCATAGTGGCCATTTGGGGGGTGACCAACGGAAGGAAGAACTTTCTCTCTATCTCTTTCACTGTCTATAACTTTACCTGTTAAAAAAATAAATGTATTTGTTGACAACTAACTGAGCACCTAAAAGGAAACCTGTTGAAGTGAAATGGACACTATGAGAAACAATGACTTGATCAGCCCTTATCCTGGCTGTCGAGGAACAACTTACTGTTTTATTCCTTTTAGTATTTCTTTTTGTTCTACTTAATGCCATTGGTTGAACTCTTTAACTAACACACAGTTATTCTTAGGTGTTTAAATTTAACTGAAAAGTGAACCCTGTTAAATATAAGAGTGGGAATAAGAGAGGGAGGAGATGTACAGTTCGGCACATGCTCACTCGGACTTACCCCTAATGGTAGAGCTAGAAACATGCCAGGGGATTCCAATTCAATCCCATCAAGGTGGCATCTACCAGTGCCATCTTACTAGTCAGAGTGATCAGTTTCAGTTCATAACTGATCATATTGATAGGATTAAGTGTGAAAGGGATCACATAAATGAGACAAGTATCTGCTAATACTAACTGATAGAATTAAAAAGGAGAGAATGATCCAGCATGGGAAGCAAGATACACAGCAAACTATAGAATGGCAGATGCCCTAAACAGCACTCAGACCTCAGAATCAGCCCTTAAGGCACTCGGATCTGGCTAAAAAGCCCATGAGAGTATTTCAGGCATGGAAAGCTAAGACACTGTGGCAAAAAAAAAAAAAAAAAAAAAAGACTTAACTGAAAGATCTCTGTGAGTGAGATCGCAGTGGAAAGAACGGGCCATCAAAGAAGGAGGCACCTTTCTATGAAGGGAGGAGAGAACTTCCACTTTGATTATGGCCTTGTCTAAATAAGATCAGAGTTTGTAAACTCAAGATGCTTGGATAGCCTTGGCAGCTCATGACAAGAGCCTCGGCTGATTACTGACATCATGAATAAGAGTGTCAATTGTTAAATCAACAACGGGAGTCACTGTGCACCTACTCCCCACGTAGGATCTCTGTCCTTAATGTGTTGTACTATGAGAATTAATGGTAAAACTAGTACTCAGACAGTACTCTATACTTTGTGTGTCTGTGTGGGTGCAAACTGTTGAAATTGTTACTTAGTATATACTAAGTTGATCTTCCTTATGTAGAGATAATTGAAAATGAATCTTGATGAAGAATGGGATGAGAGAGGGAGTAGGAGATGGGATGGTTGCAGGTGGGAGGGAGGTTATGGGGGGAAAAGCCGCTATAATCCAAAAGTTGTACGTTCGAAATTTATATTTATTAAATAAAAGTTTAAAAAAAAAGTATTTGTGGATGCTGGCATCGTGGTACAGCCAGTTAAACTACTGCTTGCAATGTGATGTGGCATCTCATGTTGTGGTGCCAATTTGATGCAATGTTTTTTTGTTTTGTTTTTTGTTTTGTTCTGTTTTGTTTTTGTTTTTTACAGACAGAGTGGACAGTGAGAGAGAGAGACAGAGAGAAAGGTCTTCCTTTGCCGTTGGTTCACCCTCCAATGGCTGCTGTGGCCGGTGCGCGGTGGCCAGCGCAACGCGCTGACCCGAAGGCAGGAGCCAGGTACTTATCCTGGTCTCCCACGGAGTGCAGGGCCCAAGCCCTTGGGCCATCCTCCACTACCTTCCCGGGCCACAGCAGAGAGCTGGCCTGGAAGAGGGGCAACCAGGACAGAATCCGGCACCCCGACCGGGACTAGAACCCGGTGTGCCGGCGCCACTAGGTGGAGGATTAGCCTGTTGAGCCGCGGCGCCGGCTACGGTGCCAATTTGAATGCCCTCTACTCCACTTCTGAGTCAGCTCCCTGCTAATGAACTTGGGAAAGTTATGGAAGTTATGGAAGATGGCACAAGTGCTTGTGCCCCTGCCATCTACTTGGGAGACCTAGATGGGGCGTTTCCAACTCCTGGCTTCAGTTTGGCCCAAAGCAACTATCAGATGGAAGATCAGATGAAGCAGCAGATGGATAATCTCTCTTTGACTCTATCTCTCCTTCTCTCTCTATTGTTCTGCCTTTCCAATAAATAAATAACATTTTCAAAAATAATTATTTGTGAATCTAGCCAAGATATTTTATGTTCTAGGATTTTTAAAAAGTATCTTGTGTTAGTTTTTGAAACTTGAATATACCATAATTGAAATTAATAATTTCACGCAGGGGCCGGCATTGTGGCGCAGTAGGTTAATCCTCCGCCTGCAGTGCTGGCATTCCATATGGGCGCTGGGTTCTAGTCCTGGTTGCTCCTCTTCCAGTCCAGCTTTCAGCTGTGGCCTGGGAGAGCAGTGGAGGATGGCCCAAGTCCTTGGGCCCCTGCAACCACGTGAGAGACCGGGAAGAAGCGCCTGGCTCCTGGCTTTGGATTGACACAGTTCTGGCCTTTGCAGCCATTTGGGGAGTGAACCAACGGAGGGAGGACCTTTCTCTCTGTCTCTCCATCTCACTGTCTGTAACTCTACCTCTCAAATAAAATAAAATCTTTAAAAAAATAATTACTACTCAGTTGTGTAGAACTAATTATTGTCTCAAAAATTGTGGTTAGGATTTATGTTGAGTTTCTTCCTTTTTCCAAATGAAAAACTTATTTTCCCCTCTGCTTAGACAAGTTTTTATCACTACTCATCTTTTTGAGAAAGGTATGCTATCTTTAAGCTTACCTTTAGATAGAAACATTTTGCCCTGTACCCATTACTATACTTCAATAGAAAAGTGCTACTTGGATTTTGATAAGGATTGCATTGAAGTTAAGAGTCATTAATCTGGTGTCCATCATGTCTTGGCTATAACCAAATGAGCACGATTGGGATTTATAACATCAATATTTTAAACTATTGAAATTTACCTTAAATATGTTGAAAGAGAGGAACAAAAGAGTAATGACAATTCATTTAGCAAGACTGTGGCAGAAGTGGGATTTGAGTTTAGAACTGTTGATTTCTAAACCCATTCTTAGTACCAGGGATCACAGTATCCCAATGGGTTTCAACCATAGCTTTTTTTCCCCTTTGCTCATGTTTGAAATGTGTTCTAGAAATTGGTGTCCTGTTAAATCCCTTTTGATACATGTCCCATTTATTAGTATTGATTTCAATACAATGGACAGTAAATCTATCTGATTACACAAAGGAAATAAAATAGAATGTAGGTTCAAAACTTCAGGTCTCCAGTTATAAAATTTTATTCACATAACCTCATCATATGAAAGGTTAGTTTAAAACTTTTAAAAACGCAGAGAAAAAAAAATGAATACCTGGTCTCATCTACTTTGATTGCTGGAATTCTTTAGTGTGACAGTGACACTGTTACACTAAAAATGAATGGATTATTGTTGAGCTGGAAAAGAATAGCCTGCAGGGGGTACATGGGTGGGATTGATACTTCTGAGATTGCTTGGGAATCACACGCTTCTGCTGACAAAAGTTTATAAGACTGTAAATTTAAGTGTAGAATTTTTGTAGGCAGTATGCATTGACAAATATGCCTAATGGTAATACATCTAGTACTGAGAGTCTAGGAACAAGTCAATAATAATGTGTGTATTGATAGCAGCAATGTAGAAGATGTTACTTGGTATTATAGCTAAAATCCATGTTATTCCTTTAATCATAATTATGTTAACATTGACAGGCCCTTGACAATACCCACATTATTATTGATAGATTTCTGTCAATAACATGTTTTTAAATAAAATATATTCATTCATGATTTGTGCTATATTCAATAAAAGCTCTAAAATACATCCTGAAAAATTCCTCCTTCCTTAGTAAGATAGTCATTTGTTTCAGTTTTGGAATGTGATAGAGATGACAGTGTTTATATTTGGGGAGAATGAAAATCATGAAAGCTTGAGTTATTTAAGGGACAAGGTCATATATTGTTGGTCTTAGTTAACGAATTTTCAGTTGCTTTTTTTTTTCTGTGAAAGAAAAGCAGTGTGACATATCTAGTGATAAAATGTCAGCAGGAGACCTCTTTAATAGTTTTTAGTGTAGGATCATTTTGTTTTAAATGTATTTATGTGACAAGTTAATCACACCAACCCTAGTTGAGGCCATACTTTTATCTGGGTTTGATTTTTGCATCTTTTTTCACATATCATGAACATAGTAAAATCCTTCACTAAACATTAATATTATATAGTGGAAATTATAATTTTAATTACTCATTTTTATATGTCTCTGCATGGCCCCCATTGTCAGTATCTTGAATTAGGTCCCTGAACTCTTGGCAGGAGCCCTGTTTTCCTCTATTCAGTCTTGTTGAACTTTGTCATCTGATTAATCAAGAAAATTTATATCCCATTTTGTGTCTCTTCTCTTCAATGATTATTCATGCCCAAAGAATCAATGCATTTTTCTTAATACAGGTGCTTTCTACAGTGTGGCTGGGTTGACTCTTCAGCCAGTCTCTCCTGCTTTCATGTTCTGCTTCCTCATAGCTAATGATTTGTCTCTGATTCCAAGTGACAGATGGAACCACATTGATCATTAAACAGCCATTCCCATATTCCCTGCTAGACCATGACAAGGAGCTTGGATGTACCTGGGCCTTTGCACAACCTGTTCCTGTGCCCTATATATCATTTGTTCTGTTTTCTGCCTGGGAAGTTTTATGACTCTTACCATGTTTTCACATTTTAGAATCCATTCTTTGCTTCAAAGATCATTGACCAGTCCTGATTACAGTAACATCCTATTTCTTAAAAATGCTTGAATAAAAAAGGGAGAGAATGATCCAGCATGGGAAGTGAGATACACAGCAGACCCATAGAATGGCAGATGTCCTAAACAGCACTCTGGCCTCAGAATCAGCCCTTAAGGCATGCGGATCTGGCTGAAATGCCCATGAGAGTATTTCAGGCATGGAAAGCCAAGACACTCTGTGGGGGGGGGGGGGAACCTAAATGAAAGATCTCTGAGTGAGATCCCAGTGGAAAGAATGGGTCATCAAAGAAGGAGGCACCTTTCTCTGAAGGGAGGAGAGAACTTCCACTTTGACCATGGCCTTGTCTAAATATGATCAGAGTCAGTGAACTCAGGGGGCTTCCATAGCCTTGGCAGCTCATGACAAGAGCCTAGGGTGATTACTGAGGCCATAAACAAGAGTGTCAATTTGTTAAGTCAACAACAGGAGTCACTGTGCACTTACTCCTCATGTAGGATCTTTGTCCTTAGTGTGCTGTACATTGAGATTTAATGCTATAACTAGTACTCGAACAGTATTTTTCACTTTATGTTTCTGTGTGGGAGCAAACTGTTGAAATCTTTACTCAATGTATGCTAAACTGATCTTCTGTATATAAAGAGAACCGAAAATGAATCTTGATGTGAATGGAAGGGGAGAGGGAGTGGATAAGGGGAGGGTTGCGGGTTAGAGGGACGTTATGGGGGGGAAGCCATTGTAATCCATAAGATGTACTTTGGAAATTTATATTCATTAAATAAAAGTTAAAAAAAAAATGCTTGAATAAAAGGAAGCTGTTAAACATTTCTGTTGCATCCCGGTACCTAGAATGCCTGTCTTTTGAAAGATGCTCAATTAATATTGGTTACACTGAGGAACCATTTGCATAGAATTATAATTTACTAAAACACAAACTGCTTGGATTATGTTGAGAATAATGTTATGTGACTTAAAGATTTTTATGTATTTTTTGTGCTTCATACCTTTTGTGGATAAATCTCACTGTACTTCAGTGGAGGGAATAGGATTCCCTAATCTGATTAATAGTACATCTAGTTATGTTGATTTCATGTTTCTTCTAGTTCTGATGCTTCCCTTCTCAAAAGCCAGTGTTCTGCAATAGCTGTACTTGCCAGGAAGTGAGCGGTGGGGTTCAGGTTTGAGAAGTGGAGGAACTGAAAGCAGTTAAGTTGGTGAGGAACCCAAGGTTGGATGCTTGCCTTGGGACTGCCTGTGCAGCAAAGCACCTGAGTCAAATTTTATCAGAGTGCATTCCCAAGGTCTCTTTACTTCCAGATAGCAAATGCTTCCATGTTGATGGGGGACTAGGTAACTAGGGGAGTAGGTCATGCTGGAATCCACTCTCATTCTCTTAGAGTACCCCTGCATCATCTCCTCTTAGACAAGACGCAAGTTAACAGTGCAGTGAGTCCCACTGAATCATGTGTCTGCCCTTTCCTGTATGCTTCCCATTCACACAGAATGGTGACATCATGTTCACAGTTTTACTGCCACATTATGTTTTAACAGTGTAGTCAATATTTCCTGGAAAAATAATTTTGACACAGGTTAATTGAAGCATTAGTATGAGTACTAATGAAGATTTCAGTCTTTTGAAATGAGATTGACCAAAATCAACTCAGAGTTTCTTTATTTTTTATGCCATTCCTTTGCCAAAGCAGCAATAGGATCATAATAATACTGCTTCACAGTTTCCAAACCACTTTCATAGCATTATCTGGTTTAATCTCAACAACTTGGTGAGGTAGCTGTTATTTCAAGCTTTAAGAAAAAGAATCCGAAGGTAATTAATTTTTTAAGATCACAGAGCAAGGAAGTTAGAGGCTGGAATTTAGAGCCCAGGCCTGTTTGACATTAAATATGCATTTTCCACCCTATCACAGTTGTCTGCAGACACATGTACAGTACAACAGAGGTATCCTAATTTAAAGAACTGTGATATGAAGTGGACAGTGTCCTGTGTGTGTGTGTAACTCAAAGAAATCAAAAAATGATCAAAATGTTGGGAAATAAAAACTAAGTAAAAATAGAGAAACAGATTATTCATCTGGACGAGCAAAGGCTGAAGAACAGTTTAATAATAGTCTTTTGGTCTATTAAAGAACCTTATGTAGGGAGGAAAGTGGGCCCAGCTGTTCCTAATCTACATTGAGGCCAGGCATGAGGGGAAAAAAAAGAAAAAAATGTTAAACTGTAACAGAAGGAATGAGAAAGAAGGTTGTGTGTGAGTGTGTGTGTGTGTGTGTGTGTGTGTGTGTGTTTTTAAGTATTGTTAAATGTTAGATCAGTTGAAGACTGTGTTAAGTCTCCCTTTCTGGCTGTCATTAAAATTTCTATCATTACTAAATGTTTTTAAGTATGATTTCTCCAGAAACAAGGGATTTGAAATAGAACATTCCTCTAGAAACCACTGTCTTAACAGTTCCTCATTAAATATCAGTAAGGAATCTCATCCAAATGCTCACACACAATATTCAGCTATTACATTAATTGGCTTCTAACCTACTAATTCTACTGTATAAGTTCAATAAGCATTTATGGAGCAACTACCAGGTGCCTTTGTGGTAAATTCTAGAACTGTAAGAGTAAGATATTCATCAGCCACAGTCTGGAACTGTTAAAACCCTAGTGTTTAAAGAAATATAAATTAACGCAACTGGCCATCTAAGGTAGGCCAAATATTTCATCTGGCACTCAGCTAAAATAATAGCAATCTATCTAGTACAGTATTGATGTGTGAGTGAGGGTAGGGAGATTACTGATTATATTAGATTTATATTGGTATCTGGTATTGGTATGGTCAGAGCTTTTCATGAGTAGTTCCATAGTATGAAATTTTCACTATGTTGGTGACCACAGAATATGAAATCTGAGGAAGATGCAGATTTATAGATGTTATTTCAATAGAAGAGTTAGATTTAATATTTTCCCACACCTCCTGAGTGACCATAGAAGTTTGCTTAAGGGAAACTGAGTTAGGAATCAAGGTCACTTTGTAGACGGCAGTACTTTTGAAATATGAGATAACGTTGCTTTCCCTGAACTAGCTTGCATTCAGGTTAGGGAAAGACGATGTATTCTCATGATTGTAAACATAGTACAATGGCTTGAGGAGTTCACAGTAGTAATAATGGACTGAGCTTATGGGTGGAGGTTTAATGGAGAGTGTTGAAATACAGTTGCAATATAAAGGGCAGCTAGTCTAGAACAGTGGGAATCGATGGGAAGAAAAGATAGGTGGGTTAGGTACAAGAAAGGAGGCACTAAGACAGGTCTGAAGATGGTCTGGTATTACAGGTTACATTGGGAAAGGGTGCAATGCACTGTTACAAAGTTGGAGACAAGATTAGGTTAGTTTAGGTCTGACAACTTTATCCTAGGGGTAATAATAAGATAAGAAAAAGTTAGTATGGTTAGTGTGAGCAAAAGATACTAGATTTGTGTTAGTTTATAAGATTTTTTTAGTGTTGATTTTATTTTTTTACAAGTGAATTTTTTAAAACTTTTATTTAATAAATATAAATTTCGAACATACAACTTTTGGATTATAGCGGCTTTTCCCCCCATAACCTCCCTCCCACCCACAACCATCCCATCTCCTACTCCCTCTCTCATCCTATCCTTCATCAAGATTCATTTTCAATTATCTTTATATAAGGAAGATCAACTTAGTATATACTAAGTAACAATTTCAACAGTTTGCACCCACACAGACACACAAAGTATAGAGTACTGTCTGAGTACTAGTTTTACCATTAATTCTCATAGTACAACACATTAAGGACAGAGATCCTACGTGGGGAGTAGGTGCACAGTGACTCCCGTTGTTGATTTAACAATTGACACTCTTATTCATGATGTCAGTAATCAGCCGAGGCTCTTATCATGAGCTGCCAAGGCTATCCAAGCCTCTTGAGTTTACAAACTCTGATCTTATTTAGACAAGGCCATGGTCAAAGTGGAAGTTCTCTCCTCCTTCAGAGAAAGGTGCCTCCTTCTTTGATGGCCCGTTCTTTCCACTGCGATCTCACTCACAGAGATCTTTCAGTTAAGGTGTTTTTTTTTTGTTTTTTTTTTTTTTTTTTTTTGCCACAGTGTCTTAGCTTTCCATGCCTGAAATACTCTCATGGGCTTTTTAGCCAGATCCGAGTGCCTTAAGGGCTGATTCTGAGGTCTGAGTGCTGTTTAGGGCATCTGCCATTCTATAGTTTGCTGTGTATCTTGCTTCCCATGCTGGATCATTCTCTCCTTTTTAATTCTATCAGTTAGTATTAGCAGACACTTGTCTCATTTATGTGATCCCTTTGACACTTAATCCTATCATTATGATCAGTTATGAACTGAAACTGATCACTCTGACTAGTAAGATGGCACTGGTAGATGCCACCTTGATGGGATTGAATTGGAATCCCCTGGCATGTTTCTAGCTCTACCATTAGGGGTAAGTCCGAGTGAGCATGTGCCGAACTGTACATCTCCTCCCTCTCTTATTCCCACTCTTATATTTAACAGGGTTCACTTTTCAGTTAAATTTAAACACCTAAGAATAATTGTGTGTTAATGCTGAGGTTTCATGTTTCAGGCTTTTTTTTGTTAATTACATGAATAATTGAGTTAAAAGAGAAAATTTGTTAACTGCAATTAAAAGTGAAAAAATAATAATTTATTCATGTATGTTTGTGGGAGATAATTTAGAGTTCTTCTATTGATATAATTTTGAAATTTATATATTGCCTTTTGGAAACTATGATACCATATATCTAGCCCTACTTGTCTTTTTACTTTTTTAAGCGTCCTGACCAAGATCTAGGAAAGTAAGTAGACAATGTGTTGTAAATAAAGATCTTTCTCCCTTGTTTAAATTATTGCCTTCCTGATATTACATTTAAGAATCAACTAGATTTATAATAAATGTCCTACCAGAGGGGTCTCAAACTTATATATTTTGCACCCAGATTTTCCTTCCATATTGACAGAACTATCTATTGAATTTTCCCACTTACATGTCCCGTAAGAGCCTTGTATCTCTAAAATTACATGTACTGATTGTGTTTCCCTCCAAACCTATGTCACTTCATGTATGGATACATCCTATTTCAGACAACTGATTCGCAGTCCACTCAGTCACTTATTCTTGGTTCATTTACCACTACTAGTATCAGTGTTGCCATCTCATAGGATTTAAAGATACTTTTTGTTTTGCTGTTCTCACTGATCCTTTTCTAATTCAGATCATCTTCCTTTCTCACTAGATCATTTTAACAATGTCTTAAATGCTCTCTTGCTACCAGTCTTTCCCTCAGCCTCTGATCTACTCTCAGATTGATCAAACAGTCTGAAATACAAATCTGATTAATTCTTTGCATACAATTATTAAAAGACTCCCCCATGGTCATCTTGATAAAATACATCCTCCTGGGACATGGTGTTTAGGGCCTTTAGAATCCGCTTTCATGTCCTGTATTATCTCTTGCCCTGCCTCTCTCATGGTCCTTTTCTCTCCTTGGAACAAAATTCTTACCCTCCTTCACCAGGTTGACACTATCTATCCTTTAGGCAGCTGCTTAGAATCTTCCTCTTCCAGGAAGCCTTCTCTGGGCTCTGAAGTGTAGTTGTAAACATAGTGCCTTACATATACCTTATTTCACCTAACTATAATTGCCTTGTCATTTTATACAGCACAGCCTTATTTTCCTCCTTCTCTCATTCTGATAGAATACAGGCCGTACAAGGATCAAAACTATATTGTGCCATTATATCACTGCTCCAGAACATGTTAACTGAATAGCAGATACAACACAAACATGTTGAAATAACTAATCATCAAAATTCTGAATATGCTGATTTGAAGTACTTTTGAACTTTAATGGATGGGAATTTATATTTTCTTCCCTTCACAAACTTCAGGCTTTCATCCTGTTCACTTATCTTTTCATCCAGTATATATATAGAATGCCCTCTGTGTTCCAGGAACCGTGATAGCTACTGTGCTTAGCCAGTGATAAGGCTCAAATAATCTTTACAACAGTGCTTATCTTCTAGTGAGGAAATGGACAATTAAAAAGTAATTCATGTATAGTACATAGAGACCCTGAAAGAGGAAGAACAGAGCCAATGGAACACCTAGAAGGGGCAGCTAGCCCAAATTTGGAGAGTCAGGTGAAAGTGATGCCGATAGCAATACAGGTTGATCATCCCTAATCTGTAATCCAAAATGTCCCAAAATCTAAAACATTTCAAGCACCAACAAGACTCCCCAAAGATTTTGGAGCATTTCACACTTAGGATTTTTTAATTAGGGTTGCTTAGTCAGTGAAATCTATGCATGTATTCCAAAATCCAGTGAGCTCCAAAATCTGAATCACTTTTAATCTTAAGCGTTTCAGTTAAGAACTGTTCATCTGTACTTAAAACCTTAGTATTGAGTTTTTCAGTTAAGGAATGGGAACGCACATCTGTGCAAAGGAGACAGACAGTAAAGTCCACTAGTGAACAAGAGAAGGTGGCACTTCATGACTAGTTATTAGTTCATTAGGAAGGAAAGCAAACTGTGGGTAGGTTCGAGGAAGTTGCCTTTTAAAACCATTGCAATGTGGAGAAATTCACTGAAAAAAGGCAAAGGTCAAATTGACCAATTGGATGTAATTGATATAGAGGGGAGGAGAGCAGCCAGAATTCAGGAAAAGACTTCTAGAGGATAGAGTGATGAATGGATTACAAAAATATTTTGAGCAAAGAATCCACAGTCCTTGATGATGGATTGGGTTAGGAGAGTGAGGAAAGGGAACTGTCTTTCTAACCCATTCTTTCTTTTCTGTAGCCCCTGGCAAGTATGAGGCAAGGATTTCACAGAACTTGCAGCAGAAATTCCCACTGTCATTGCTGTAGACTATCAAGTCTTGAGGAAGCTGCAGGAAGGGGAAAAAGGTGAGATCTTCCAGAAAGCTATTGGCCTTAAAGGGTTAGGAAGCCATTCCTGTCATGTAACTTGTTTGGAAAACAACACCAAGTAACCTGTTACTCAGTGGTCATGTTTGTTTCCTGAACTTGAAATTATTAAGGATGTAGTGTTCAGCCACTAAGTCACATAGAACCCCTAGGTAATGGTAAAACTTGCCTCTCATAAACATTTTAATGTTATCAAATATATTCCTGGTTTCAATAAGTAAACTTTTTTAGGATGAGTTTTCAGTCTTTTTATCTTCTAAGATTACATTGAACATCTTTTTTTTTTAGTAAAGATAATAAAATAACAGAATTTGAAAGGTCATTTTGTTTCAGACTTTTTGTTTTGCAATTGAAGAAACAGAGCTTCAGTGAAATGACATGTCCACATCTAAGATAAATGGCCATCAGTGGCCGTGAAGTTCAGCAGGATTCATGCCTCCCTATGTAACTGTTCTTTTTGTTAGTGCCTTGGGCTTTTCAGAGACCTGCAGATCATGATCATGCACTTAGATGTGTTGAGGACCCATTTTACCTTATTTTGTGTTGTTTTCTAGCTTTATTGAAGCATAACTGACAAAAATGGTAGGTATTCAAAGAGTAGAACATGATGATTTCATATACATATGCGTTATGAAATGACTACCATAGTCAAGTTAGTTCACATACATCCTTCATCATCCATAGTATTTGCCATTTATGTGTATGTGTATTTTATGTGTCTGCTTTATCTATGTGTGTGTGATGAGGACATTTAAGATGTACTTTCTTAGAAAGTTTCATATAAACAATGTAGTGTTGTTAACTACAGTCACCTTCAGATATCTAGGCTCCCCAAAACATTTTCATTATATCACTGAAAATGCGTACCCTTTGACCAACATCTTTTCCCACCCCTCATCCATTAGGAGCCATAATTACACTTTAGCTTTTGTCAGTTCAGTTTCTTTAGACTCCACCTATAAATGAGATCAAACAGAGGGAATATTTTAGAAACTAAATTTAAGCATAGTTTTTGGTCATAGTTTGGATTTTCCAATACATTAATAAAATTTTAAATATCTACATTGATCTATATATTCAGTTAACAGGGCCTGTTTTAATTGCATCAGCTTGTACATGATAGATATTTAATAAGTGTGTTCTGAGTCAGTCAACCCTACCTAGCTAACACAGTCAGCTTTTAATGATTTTTAAAACATTTGTCCTTTAGCACCCATTTGTTTCCCTAATGTGTTTACAAAATTATCCTAGTACCTATTTTTATATAATAGTTTTCTATTCTTGATGTGCTGTCTACATTTTAGTATCCTTAGTGTTTTTTTTAAAAAAGATGTATTTATATGAAAGCAGAATTACAGAGCGAGAGAAGGAAAGAACCAGAGAGAGAGAGAGATCTTCCTTCCACTGGTTCACTCCCCAAATGGCTGCAACAGCAAGGGCTGGGCCATGCTGAAGCCCGGAGCCCAAAGCTGCTTCTGGATCGCCCATGTGAGTGCAGGGGCCCAAAGACTTGAGCCATCCTCTGCTGCTTTCCCAGGCATGTTAGAAGGGAGCTGGATCAGAAGTGGAGCAGCCAGCTCTGGAACTGAAGCCCAGATGCCAGCATTGAAGGATGTGGCTTAACCCAGTGCACTATAATACCAGCCTTTCCTTAGTACTTAATGCTAATATTCATATTCTAATATGAATAGAAGTATTATTTATTTATTTTACTTTCCTTTACAAATTAAAATATATTAAAGAAACAGTAAGTAACTTTTTGAAATCAGTAGGAATGCTGGAAATTAAATAAGTCTTTATTTAACCATCATTGAAAGGTTCCATATAGATCTTTGTTTGTATTGCATTTATATATATTTCCATTATTACCCAGCTTCATCAGTGTTAGCTTCAGGATTTTGATGTCTCCCTACTAGAATATCTGACCAAAGGGTATGAAAGTATGTTTGTGGACACAAGGTTTGCCTCTCTCTCTCTAAGTAATTGTTGCACCTTGATGAGGAAGGTCAAGAAAAAAAGAAACAAAATGAAGGAGGAAAAGGAAGAAAGGAAAGAGAGAGAGGAGTTTGATGAAGCGATTATTCACTCACTATTATAGGACGGAAGGGCCCATAACATTATGAATGCTTAATGATATTCTCTAATTATTTTTTCCTAGAGACCTTCAGAGAAGACATGGCTCCCAAAGAAGAGAATACCAAGAGTGCAAATAGAGTGTTAAGAATAAGTCAGCTGGATGCACTTGAACTAAACAAGGCCCTGGAGCAGCTAGTTTGGTCCCAGTTTACTCAGTGCTTTCATGGATTTAAGCCAGGGCTGTTAGCCCACTTTGAACCAGAAGTGAAAGCATTCTTGTGGCTTTTCCTGTGGAGGTTCACCATCTACTCCAAAAATGCCACTGTGGGACAGTCAGTTTTGAATATTCGGTATAAAAATGATTTTTCTTCGAATCTGAAGTATCAACCACCAAGTAAAAATCAAAAGCTCTGGTATGCTGTTTGTACAGTTGGTGGGAGGTGGTTAGAAGAAAGATGCTATGATTTGTTTCGAAACCGTCACTTAGCATCATTCGGGAAAGTCAAGCAGTCTGTGAATTTTGTGGTTGGACTTTGGAAATTAGGTGAGTTGATTAATTTTTTGATTTTCCTTCAAAGGGGAAAGTTTGCAACTTTGACAGAACGTCTCCTAGGCATTCGTTCTGTGTTTTGCAAGCCCCAAAACGTCCGAGAAGTTGGCTTTGAGTATATGAATAGGGAACTTCTCTGGCATGGTTTTGCGGAGTTTCTGATTTTTCTTTTACCACTTATCAATATCCAGAAGTTAAAAGCCAAGTTATCTTCATGGTGCATCCCTCTTACTGGTGCTCCTAATAGTGACAGCACACTAGCCACCAGTGGCAAAGAATGTTCTCTGTGTGGAGAGTGGCCCACTATGCCTCATACCATAGGATGTGAGCATGTTTTCTGTTATTTCTGTGCTAAGAGCAGTTTCTTATTTGACATGTACTTTACTTGTCCTAAATGTGGAACAGAGGTACACAGTGTGCAGCCACTGAAATCAGGAATTGAAATGTCTGAAGTGAATACTCTTTAAAAACTAAAATTGTTTCCTCTGAGGAAAAATGTATTATACTAAATCCTTAATGTTAGTCATCCTAAGTGTACCAATTAGTTTTCTTTTATAAAGCATGTGTTTAGCCACTGTCTTCTGTTCCTTCCCAGGCATGACTAAATCCTAATCACTGGATATCTCATGATTCTACGTTAATATATTATTATTTAAAAAATCATTGCATTCTAACTCTGACTTTAAAATAAATAAATAAATCTTTTTAAAAAAATCACTGTATTCAGTTTTCCATGTCAATAATAATGGGCAGTTTTGTAAGATGACTACTAAGAACACTTTTCGATTTTGCTGCTTCCTAGAAAAAAATTGGACTCTAAAAATAAAAGATCTTGGAGACTCTGAGATGAGTGTGAATTTATTTTCAGAGAAGACATAATATAATCTGACAATGGAAAGACCCTATTGTTTTCAGCCTGAAGTTCTGATACCTCGGTTGTGGTCATAAGCTTTTCTCTGAAACTGTTTGTTAAGAGCTTCAGTCTATCACCATCAGATACTTCCCAGTTGTCTTCTTACATTTTCAGAAATCTGCAGTTACTTAAGGCAGCTCAAAAATGAGAGCTGGAGGCTACTGAGGACAGCTGGCATGAAGAACCCTGCTTATTAGGTCTCCATCTAGCCTTTGATTCAGGGCATATATTAACAGCAAGCATACTGATAGTTTTATGCAGTATCAGAGGTTAGTACAGTATGTAGCAACACATATCAAGATAATTTGTATACTTTTTTCATTCATTTTTCTCTGTATTTTTCACTTAAAACTAATAAATGAACTTTTAGCTGAATAACCACGTGAAAAATATTTCTAAGTTGCTTCCAAAATAATAGCATTTATTTGTTTTGTTTAAAGATTTATTTATTTATTTGAAAGTCAGAGTTAGAAAGTCAGAGTTAGATAGAGAAGAAGAGGCAGAGAGAGAGAGAGAGAGAGAGAGAGAGAAAGGTCTTATATCTGCTGGGTCAGTCCCCAGTTGGCCGCAGTGGCCAGAGCTGCACCAATCTGAAGCCCGGAGCCAGGAGCTTTCTCTGGGTCTTCCCACATGGGTTCAGAGGCCCAAGGACTTGGGCTATCTTGTACTGCTTTCCCAGCATAGCAGAGAGCTGGATTGGAAGTGGAGCAGCTTGGACTCGAACTGACACCCATATGGGATGCCAGTACTGCAGGCAGCATCCTTATCCACTATACCACAACACAGGCTCTGCATTTATTTGTTTTTAAAAGCTTTATTGAGGCCAGCGCTGTGGCTCACTTGGCTAATCCTCCGCCTGCAGCGCTGGTATCCCGGGTTCTAGTCCCAGTTGGGGCGCCGGCTTCTGTCCCGGTTGCTCCTCTTCCAGTCCAGCTCTCTGCTGTGGCCCGGGAAGGCAGTGGAGGATGGCCCAAGTGCTTGGGCCCTGCACCCACATGGGAGACCAGGAGGAAGCACTTGGCTCCTGGCTTTGGATCAATGCAGCACACCTGCCGTAGCAGCCATTTGGGTTAACCAAGGGAAAAGGAAGACCTTTGTCTCTCTAACTCTGCCTGTCAAAAAAAAAAAAAAAAAAAAAGTTTAATTGAAAGGCAGAGCAACAGAGATGGGGGGGGGGGGGGGATCTGCTGGTTTACACTAAATGCCTGCAACAGCCAGAACTAGGTTAGGCTGAAGCCAGGCACTGGGAACTGCACCCAGTTCTCCCACATGGGTATCACGTACTCAAGTAATTGAGGCATTATCTGCTGCCTTCCAGGTGTGAATTAGCAAGAAACTGTATCCAATTTGGAGGCAGAATTCGATCCTGGGGATGCAGACATTCCAAGTATTAGCTTAACCCACTGCACCACAACACCCACCGAGGCATTTATTTTTAAGCCAGATTTGAGTACTGATTCAAGTCCTAGCTGCTCCATTTCCAATTCAGCTCCCTGCTAATGTGTCTGGGACGGCACTAAAAGATGGCCCAAGTACTTGGGTCCCTACTACCCATGTTAGAGACCAGGATGGAATCCCTGGCTCTTGGCTTTGGCCTGCCCCAGACCTGAATATTGTAGCTATTTGGACAATGGAACTAATGGAAGATCTTTTTTCTCTCCCTTTTCATTCTCTGCCTTTCAACTAAATAAGTAAATTTTTTAAACTCTTAAAATGATTGTATTAGACTTTTCTCACTACAACTAAATACCTGAAATATGCTACTAATGATGGAAGGAGATGTATTTTGGCTTACAACTTTGGTGGTTCACAGTCCAAGATCAGATGGACCCATTGATTTTGCTAACAGATGAGGTCATAGCTGGGCAATGATGGAACATGTGGGGAGAAATGATCACCTGGCAAACAAAAGCAGGGAGATGAGTGGCTAGGCCCAACTCAAGCTTATATAAGCAACCCTCTTGCAAAAAACCACCTTCTGAGGACATAGCCTAGAAGAACTAAGATCTCTCACTAGATTCACCTTCCAGACACATTAATTAAATCAAGCCTCCAACCCCCAGCATAAGCCAGTCCACAACCTTGGAATTTAAATGTCTGCTGAGTAAAGAAGCCAGATCCTTTTTAACCCATAGCAATAACATCAAATCAGATTGAGCATTGATTTGCCCCAAATCTTAACTTAAATGTCTTGAAAAACCCAGTTGTTATGTAATAAGCATTTTGCTTGAAAAATAAGATGTTATAGTTCAACTTTCATTCTATAGGCACTTAGGTTCCAAGTATTAATGTAACCACTGTGAATAAAAATGTAAAAAAGAGAAGTTGCTTTCATGAAGTTTACATTCTGAGTTTGAACAGATTGTAAGTTGCATTTTGGTTGAATTTTTAAGATACTTATGGCCAGCATTGTGGTGCAGCTAGTTAAGCTGCCATTTGCAATGCTGACATCCCATATCTAGAGTGCCAGTTCATGTCCCTGCTGTTCCACTTCCAATCCAGCTTTCTGCTAATATGCCTGAGAAGCAGCAGCAGATGTCCCAAGTACTTGGACCCCTGCCACGCACATGGGACACCTGGATGGAGTTCCTGGCTCCTAGATTCAGGAGCTGTTGTGTCCACTGGGGAGTGGACCAGTGGATGGAAGATCTTCCTCTCCCTCACTGTCACTATGCCTTTCTAATAAATGAATATATAAGTGCTTAAAAATAATAAAGTACAATATCCAAAGAGTTTTATATTTTGGAGGTAAGAGTATTTCACTTTTTAATGCTTTTTCTCCTTCAGTTTTAAAACCTTATGGAAAACTCCACGAATTCAGGAAAAATATGTTTCTCATAATTTTTACAGTATTCTGTTATATTTTATTCCAATCATTTTGATACCTTATTTATAAAATTGTTATAATGATTATGCATTTTTTAAAAAAATAGCATTTTAAATTTCCATAAATATTCCTCACAAATATTTTGGTAACTATATATGTCAACATATTCATATTATTTCTATAGTTTCTTTTAGTCATCCACCATCCTAGGGCAGTTAGGTTCTTTCCACTTTATATTGTAAATAGTGCATTGATGAATATGGGGAATAATCAGGACTCCTCTGTTCTGTGGTATAAACCCAATTCAGATTGATTTTGCAAAATAAAAATAACAATGATTTGATTATGTAAAGAGTTCAGGCACACAATGCAGGCCCAGTCTGGATGTAGGTGCTCAAATGGCTCACTGAAACAGATAGAGTCCACTCCCATTTTTATAACCAGTGTACGTGGCATGAGAGACATGGACTCCCCTAGAGTTTAGATCTCATCTGTGCCATTCACTTGTGGAACTGGGGCATCGTGCTAAATCTATACATCTGTGTATTACAAGGATTAGATGCTCTGTGTATATAAACCTCCTGAAACAGTGACACACAGTAAGTAGGATGTAATAGTACATTCCGTTGCTGTTGTCAGTATTTCTGAGTCAGCCTCACTCTCAGGCAGAATAATGACCACCAGAGACTCAAGGCTTATATTCTGCCCACTCCTGATCCTTCTGGAATGAGAGCCTCTTGCCTAGTGGTTCCAACGTAAGTCTAGGGAGCTCACTGTTAGTTGTCTGCTTTAGGTCATGTGCACATTCCTGAATGAGTCACTAAGACTAGGGGGATGGAAAATACGAATACTCCCGGCCGGCGCCACGGCTCACTAGGCTAATCCTCCACCTAGCGGCGCCGGCACACCGGGTTCTAGTCCCGGTCAGGGCGCCGGATTCTTTCCCAGTTGCCCCTCTTCCAGGCCAGCTCTCTGCTGTGGCCCGGGAAGGCAGTGGAGGATGGCCCAAGTCCTTGGGCCCTGCACCCATGGGAGACCAGGATAAGTACCTGGCTCCTGCCATCAGATCAGCACGGTGCACCGGCCGCAGTGCGCCAGCTGTGGCGGCCATTGGAGGGTGAACCAACGGCAAAAGGAAGACCTTTCTCTCTGTCTCTCTCTCTCACTGTCCACTCTGCCTGTCAAAAAAAGAAAAAGAAAAAAAATATGAATACTCCCAGTTACTCAAAACTGGGTGACACTCCCTCACCTATATCATATGAACCTGAAGGTACTCTAGCAGGAAGCCATTTACTACTGGAAACTAAAGTGCTCTTACGAGAAAGGGCAGATACTGGACAGATAAAAATAGCCAATCTGTGTTAGGGTCTACATTCGCTGTTATACAAAAAGTCTATGTGCAGTCAGATTCTACCAGTGATCTAGTTTGATAAGTAACTGAATAGTTGTGTTAGATTGCAGATGTGAAAGAAATAAAATCAATAAGGTTTTATACCAACAAATTTGTTACATTGTTATTTTGATGGTAGATTACAGAAGGTGACCATAATGGTATGATTTTAATTTTTCATTTTATTTAAGATCTGCCACCCACACTGGGTAACAACTCCCATGAGCTCAGGGATCATAACCAGTGCTTTTTCATTCTAGTATACCACGAGACATTTCATGCACTGAATTAATAAACCTCAGATTGGGTCCTAGGGAAAGAGACATTGAAACGTTTTTGAAGAGAAAGGAAGAAGCAGGAAGAGGCTGAAAAAATGGTAGTACTAGTGCAAACCTGACAAGGTGGCCAACACAGAGGGAAATCTGGAGCTTCTTGTGTTGTCTTTTTTTTTTTTTTTTAATACTGTCTTGAAGAGCTGTGTTATCTCTCTCTCTTTTTTTTTTCCTTTAGTTTTATTTATTTATTTGACAGGCAGAGTTACAGAGAGAGAGAGGGAGAGACAGAAAGTGATGTCTTCCATACATTGGTTCACTCCCCAAATGGCCAGCTAAGCCGACCCAAAGCCAGGAGCCAGGAGCTTCTTCTGTCCCATATGGGTGCAGGGGCCCAAGCACCTGGGCCATCTTCTACTACTTTCCTAGGTCATCAGCAGGGAGCTGGATCAGAAGTAGAGCAGCCGAGACTTGAACCAATGCCCATATGGGATGCCATTGCCACAGGTCCCAATTGTGTTGTCTTTTTATCTACACTTGTTAGTCACTGGGAAGGCTGCTTGGAAGGGGCTGACCTCAAGCAGGGTAGCTCTCTTCAGCTGAAACACACTAAAGGAGCTGGCAGCTGGTGGCAGTCTGCTGACAACATTCGACATAGCTGTGCAACAAATCCATCTTTGATGGAAGAACTGATCAGTATCTCTATCTGTGTGCTCCATCTAATGCTGTCTCTCCATTGTTTTCTAGAATTTTTTGAATGTAGGATGCTTGACAAACAACACACTAGTGGCAGGCAGTGTTCCATTTATAGTCGAGGGCGGTATGACTGGCTTATACACCCAGGCGCTCTCAAGGAGCTCTACGTCACTGCAGATATCAGAGCTCCTGGCCAAGTTGTGACAGTCACAGAGACTGTGTTCAGTTCCTGTCTCCCCCGCAGTGTCTGAAGAACTGTCTGAGCACAGGTACAACTGTTTCTACTCCCCACAAGCCTCAGAGCTCAACATTGCAGAAAACAGGATCATAGCTCTATGATGTTCTGTTTTAGCCTCAAGAACCTAACCTTCAGTTATGAATGTCCTCCCTTGGAAAAATAAGAACTTATACACAATTCTTAGGTGTTTAAATTTTAACTGAAAAGTGATCCCTGTTAGGAATTTGGAAAACATTATGTTGAGTGAAATAAGCCAATCCCAAAGGGACAAATACCACTTGTTCTCCTTGATAGGTGACAACTAACTGAGCACCAAAAAGGAAACCTGTTAAAGTGAAATGAACACTATGAGAAAGGGTGACTTGATCAGCCCTCACCCTGACTAGTGATGAGCAGCTTAATATGTTATCCCTCTTAGTATTTTTTTTGTTTGTTCTACTTAATACTTTTAGTTGAATACTGTAATCAATACACAATTCTTCTTAAGTGCTGAAACTTAACTGAAAAGTGATTGCTGTTAAATATGAGTGGGAAAAAGAGAGGGAAGAGATGTGCAATTCGAGACATGCTCAAGCTGACTTACCTCAAACAGTAGAGTTAGAAACATACCAGGGGATTCCAATTCAATCCCATCGAGGTGGCATGTACCAATGCCATCTCACTAGTCCCAGTGATCAATTTCTGTTCACAATTGATCGTAATGATAGGACTAAGAACCAAAGGGATCACATAAACAAGAATAGTGTCTGCAAATACTAGCTGATAGAATCAAAAAGGGAGAGAATGATCCAACATGGGAAGTGAGATACACAGCAGACCCATAGAATGGCAAATGTCCTAACAGCACTCTGGCCTCATAATCAGCCCTTAAGGCATGCGGATCCGGCTGAAATGCCCATGAGAGTATTTCAGGCATGGAAAGCCAAGACACTCTGGGGGGGGGGGGGGGGGACCTAAATGAAAGATCTCCATGAGTGAGATCCCAGTGGAAAGAATGGGTCATCAAAGAAGGAGGTACCTTTCTCTGAAGGGAGGAGAGAACTTCCACTTTGACCATGGCCATATCTAAATATGATCAGAGTCAATGAACTCAGGGGGCTTCCATAGCCTTGGCAGCTCATGACAAGAGCCTAGGGTGATTACTGAGGCCATAAACAAGAGTGTCAATTTGTTAAGTCAACAACAGGAGTCACTGTGCACTTACTCCTCATGTAGGATCTTTGTCCTTAGTGTGCTGTACATTGAGATTTAATGCTATAACTAGTACTCGAACAGTATTTTTCACTTTATGTTTCTGTGTGGGAGCAAACTGTTGAAATCTTTACTTAATGTATGCTAAACTGATCTTCTGTATATAAAGAGAATAGAAAATGAATCTTGATGTGAATGGAAGGGGAGAGGGAGTGGATAAGGGGAGGGTTGCGGGTTAGAGGGACGTTATGGGGGGAAGCCATTGTAATCCATATTCTGTACTTTGGAAATTTATATTCATTAAATAAAAGTTAAAAAAAATAACTTATACAATAATATTTTTCTTTTCTCTCTCAAGAAACTTACTCTCAAATAAGACTAGCTACTTATGAATTTAAAATATCCAGGGATGGGTGCTTCACTTAGCAGTTAAGATGTCAGTTGACAGATGTACACATTCCATATTGAAGTGACTAGGTTCAGGTCCTAGCTCTAATACCTGACTCTGCTTCCTGCTAATGCATGCCCTGGGGGGCAGTTGTGATGTCAATGAGCCTCTGTCACCATGTGAGAGGTCTGGATTGAGTTCCTCTCTCAACAGCTTCAGCCTCACTTAGCACTGACTGTTTCAGGAATGAACCAGCAAATTGAAGATTCGTTCTCTCATTCTCTCTCTCTCTCTCTCTCTCTCTCTCTCTTTATCTCTCTGTCTCTCTCTGTCTCACCCCTACCTCAAATAAGTTCACTTTTAAAAATCCTTCATAAAATATCTAAGTTGCTTTAGTGACCATGTCTAAGTTACTAAGATATCAATCATAGCTAACACAAAGCATGTTGTTCTCCTTTGCTGCCATTCCCCCTGCCTTTAAAACTTAGTGATAGTGGGTTTTTTACAAGTTTATTTAATATCTTTAATGTTCAATTTGTTCACCTGTAAAGTGGGCATTCAATGTCTGCCTCTTAGGATTGTGATGCCTCTTAGGAATTAAATATAATTCTCTTAAAAATTGTTTATTGAGCCCCTGGAACATTCTTTGTTGTACTCAGGGAGTGCATTCATGAATTAAAAAAAAAAAAAAAAAAAAAAACCCTGCTGCCTACTGTCATGGAGTTTGAGGATGATAGACAACAGACATGTGTAAGATTATTTCAGATGTTAGTAGTACTTTGAAGGAAAATAGAAAAGACTAGGGAAAATGAGAATGATAGAGTTCTGAATTGAATTGCATGCTCATGAAGAGATGAAATTTGAAAAAGAGACCTGCAGGAAATGAGGGAGAAAGACAAACAGAGAAAGTGTGCCAGGAAATGCCAGGTGCTCAACCTCTGAATTGAGAGTTCAGAGGAACTTGTTTGAGGAACAGCAAGAAACCACAGGAAGCAAGAGAAGGAGAGGTGGAAAATAAGGTAGATGAGGTGAGGGGCCCAGGGCCAGGTCACATCAGGCCATGCAAGCCATGGAGAAGAAATGTCTGGATTTATTGCAGCTAGGAGGAAGCCACATGATTTTAAGCAAAGAAGTGACATGAACAAATTTACATTTGTAAGGGATCACTCTCATAAATAAGGTGTGGAGGAGTGAGTAAAAGCAAGAAAACCACGTCAAAGGCTATAGCAACAGTCATTATAAGGCATGGTTGTTGTTTCTCTTAGGTTTGTAGTACATCAACACCATCATTCTCTGAAATGGTCAGGGACTGGAAGTAAACAAAGCCTTAAGAAACCTTCATAGCTTTTCACAGATTCCATGCACCAAGGGACACTTCTTCTGTAGAAGCTGCTTTATTTTAAATAGAATTCAAACACACTTTCACTAACAGATTAAAAATAATAGATAAGAGAGAAGGGAACACTGGCTAAAGCAAAAACAAAACAAATCAAAATCAAGCATGTTAACAGTCACAAGCAATAATGGGTAACTCAATATCAGTGAAAAAAAAAGAACTTTGAAAAAAATACTATATTCTGGTAACATTCAGAGTTAAGAACAGGCTCTGAGAACTAACTGAATAGCAACTGTGGTTTAAAAATAACCTTGGACCATCAATAAAAACTACCTTATATTCTGTACAATTTGGTTAAAAAGGCAAGGAAATTAGTATTGCTGTATTTGAAAGAAAGCCTTCAAACTATGTTGGCACTTACAGGTAAAAATTTGATTTATTTGAAACATTCACTTTAACAAAAAGTTGTTTTTCCTAATGGTAGTCAATGAGTGAAATGTTACTGAATTTTAAAAAGACATTTTCGGCAACTAAATAATTCCACGAATGTTTTGTAGCCAAACTAATTATCCCTGTGTCTATAGAATGAGTGATCCATAGTTCTGTGCAGTGAAAACTAGTAGGTAGAGTATGTTTATTTATCTCTACACATGTTAGCAAACATTTTACTTTTTCCAGTTTTTTTTTCTTCAAAGAATATAAATCATGAAACAAGACAGAATTTACCTTCACGTTTCCAAATCTCTTATTTCCTCTATTTTCAAGAAAAAGCTTTTGGGTTTAAAATTTTTTTTTTTTAATAAAAAGCACCATTTTGTACAATGTCCTTCCCTGAATCCTGGATTGAGTTGCTATTCTGGTAACTATAACATCAAATAAGATTAAAACAAGTCACTCTCCAGGCCAAGAGAACCAAAGCATGGTATTGTGTAGGTAGCTCACTATCTACTTGTTAAGAGTAAAATAACCTATAACAATTTCAACTCGTGCCTTTTCCAGAATTTCAGGTCCAGTGAAACATAAATATACTTAGTAAGATAAAATTGATTTTCAAATTCAGGTAAATGTGAACACCTAATTTTGCATATGTAGAATTGCATATATAGATGTATTGAAAAGATATTCAGTGCTGTACTGTTCATAATAAATGAAATAACATACTCAATATTGGGGAAATAAACAACATAGTATAGCTACTTAGTTGACTACAACATTGTTATTTAAATACCATGAAAAATAATTTTATGCAGAAGTATTCATGAGTGGGGCAAGTATTGTGGAGTGGTAGGTTAAGCCACCTCTTGATATGCCTGTATCCTGTAATTGAGGTCTTCCATCTGTTGGTTCACTCCCCAGTTGGCTACAAGGCCAGAGCTGCACTGATCAGGAGCCAGGAGCCAGGAGCTAGGAGCTTCTCCTGGGTCTCCCACACAGGTGCAGGGGTCCCAGAACTTGGACCATCTTCTACTGCTTGCCGAGGCCATAGCAGAGAGCTGGACTGGAAGTGGAGCTGCCGGGACTCGAACTGGCACCTATATGGGATGCCAGCACTGCAGGCAGTGGCTTTTCCTGCTATGCCACAGCACCAGCCCCTATGCATCTTAAAATGCATATTAAATATATGACTCCATGCAGAATGATCTTTTTAATTATTTAAAGGCATGTAGATGAAGGGTAAAAGTTCCCAATCTGTTTTCCAAAAATATATGTATAGCATTTATTTAAAAATCAGCACTTTGCACAATTTTTATTTGAATATTAAATATAGTAATAATCACAGGTACAATAATTAATTTTAGATGAAAATTCAGGTTATATTACTGACAAAATATCTTATCTGTGTATGTTAAAGTGTTTATTTTTTCAAAAAAATATTTTACATGGCAAAAAGGGTTCCCTAGTGCCTCAGTGTGCTTAAGTTACACTAAACTAGCCCTGTCCTATCTTAACTATTCAATAAATAAAGAACTAAATAAATATCTAGAACTGTTATACCAGATATGAACAACTGACATAAGCATTATGCACTATTAGTTGCCTAAGCCTGTAAGATGAGCGTGTTTCCCAACTGAGAATCAAGATTCAGGATCTGACCTAGAGTATTCTAGATATGCTTATGAAAATGCTGACAGAAGGACTGGCATTGTGGCTCCCTGGGTTGAGCCGCTGCCAGACATCCCATATGGACACCCATTCTAGTCCTGGCTGCTCCACTTCCAATCCAGCTCCCTGCTAATGGAAAAGTAGTGGAAGATGGCCCAAGTATGGAGACCTGGACAGAAATCCTGTTTCCAGGCTTTGGCCTGGCCTAGCCCTGGCCATTGCAGCCATTAAGGGAATGAAACAACAGATGGGAGATACATCTCTTTCTCTCCTCTCTCTCTCTTGCTTTGCTCTCTCTGTAATTCTGCCTTTCAAATAAATCAATAAACCTTAAAAACTGCTTTCATTTCTGAAATATTATTATGCTGTGATTGCCAATAGAGAAAACACACAGGAGTTTCCAAGGAGACTTCATCTACGTGGTCACAATTCTGATGAGTGGAGCCCAAGGCCTTTGCTGTTCTCTGAGGAGTCCCGATGGCTTCCTGGTAAACAAATCCCACTAAGCCCTCAGGAAATATCACCCTCTCCTGACAGCCTCTACCCTTTTAAATCCACATCAATTTGTACAAGTGCCTTTTAGGCAACAAAAAATTCAAAAATACTCCTTTTCCTCAAATGGAAATTATGGTTAATTGCTTTAAAAATACTTAGCTCTAGACCAAACACAAAAGGCGAATACATTCTTTTCAGAGCAAGAGCCCCGATCCAATATTACCTGCATTATTTCTTGAGGGCCATTCGTGGACATAATGGAATATGTCTCAGTTTCATCGAAATGACTGTGAAACAGCAAGAGATTGTGAGTTCGGTGTGGGCAAGGCTGAGTCTTTGTCATTTTTGTGACTCCATAGCCAAAACCTGGCATGGTGCAGGTGCTCTGTAAGTGTTTGAAGAAAGCAAGAGAGATTGGAGCTTGATCTTCCAGCCCCTCAGAGAAGCTGCCAGTGATATTTTCAGAAGAGTTCTACATGCACGTCTGTAGAAGCATAGAGAGGCCCACACCCCTAGTTTGTGTAGTGTGTCTTAGGAATGCCATTTTTAATTTAAAATGTTCTGTGTCGTTCTTGCTTTGAGGAAAAACACAGTTGGAATCAGGCACACAATAAGAGAATTAATAACTTTTCTTTGAAAATACATGCAATTTTGGAGCTGTCAATTTCAGCTATGTCTCTTTAAGTACTTTTTCTTCTAGAATCCAACTGGGTAGATGAGGTTTTTTTTTAATTCCATTATAGAAGTAATAGCCCTGTTTTGGTGTTTTGTAAGCAGATAATATTCTGCTTGTGACTGTCTTTGCAGTAATGCATTGCTCTGAATTCTGAATTCTATTATTTTATATCTACAGCAGCTTAAAGTGTACTTTTTTATAAACAGCAAACTTCACCTCATAAAAATTCATTACATAAGGGCATAAACAAGTGCTTTTCCTTCTAGTCATTGGCAGTAAGTGATTCATCAGTTTGCCACAGAAAACCAATTTCATTGCAGATGTTCTATAATTTCCAATCTCTGAGTTGTAGAACCATATCACACAATCCCAATGCAAGGAATGTAAGAACTTTTTGTAAAAAGATCTGTGCGTAGTCCCTTTAATAGAATTGAATATCATTTGCTGTCTCATCAGTTTGTTTTTTTTAATTATGAAACGGGTCTCCTTTTCTTTCCTGCGTAAGTTGATCCACACATGGGTAGATAACCAATAGAAAATTCAAAACCAGCAGAGTCTTTCATTTCTGATATAATAACATTTACTCCTTTTTCCTGGATCATAGCAGAAATAACAAGAGCAACAAAAAAATTTCCCAAATCTAAATCCTATTTCTTCAATAATGTTTATTTTCATTCTTTCCAAACCCAGAGCAAGAGAAGCAGACAGAGAGCTGGGAGAAACCAAGGAAATGCCTCTATCTTTCAATTCTCAGCTGAACTCCTGTATGTTACCTCTAGAAAACCACTTCCACCACCGATACTTGAGCTTAGTTTTGTACAGTGTGTCAAAGTTGAGAAATGTAAAATGGGTATTCAAGTGCAAAACATGGAGATAAAAGTGATAGTCTAGGACCACATAGGAGGAATACTAACAAGAAAGATCAAAAGACTAAAAGCCTAAGGAAATTAAAATCTAGTCTTTTTAAAAACAACTCAATCCCTGGGTTGAGAGGTTGAATCAAAAGCATAATAATTAAATTTACTAAGAATGCAAAGTTATGAGGTATTGTAAAGATGAAGTGACAGATTTTCAAAGTAATCAGTTCTAAGATTCTGAAGCTCAACCTAATTTATCCATCTGCCTTCCACTACAGTTCTGGTTACCCCCATGTTTCCTGTTTTGTTTTGTTTTTTTCTTTTTGTGTGAACAAGTTTTTGTATAAGATGTAATACACGTATATTTTTATGGGGCATGGTGCATTATTTCAACCCAGAAGTCTGGGAAGAGTAGAGGAAGAAATAGAGAGCGACTGGATAAAAAAAATACCAAAACACATATTTCCTTAATGAGTTACATAAGTAATGCCCATTGTGGGGAGCAACCCGGACTGGACTAAGTTACTGGAATTAAGACTTATTCTATGCATCTGCTCTCCCACAATATGGCGCTGGGAGAGGAGAAAACAGCTTCTACGCAGCTGCCTCTTGCCAACTTGAGTGATGACCTCCAGGAGCTGATCCTGCTCCTGATTGGAGGAGAGCAGCGTACTCGGCGTGTGGGCAGCCGAGTTGGGATTGGCGGAAGAGGACTATAAAGGAGGAGAGAGATGGCATGCACCAGGAACATCTAAGGGGAACATCTATCTGAAGGAACACCTGTGCAGCCCCCTAGAGAGCCGGCCGGCGGTGTGCCACTCTCCTGCGGAAGTGGGGAAAGTGGCCAGGGGGAACCGCCCTTCCACGGAGGTGGAAGGGACGGTAGCCAACCCAGGAAGAACCAGCAGCAAACCCGGGGAGGGCCGAGCAGACGAAAGAACAGCGCAGGGTCCTGTGTCGTTCCTCCATGAAGAGGGGGAGCGACAGCCCATGGACTTGTCTCCACAGGGTTATGCTGATGCAGAGGTCTCCAAGCGTGTTTTTGAGAGGTATAAATATATGTTCCTGAGTCTGCCACGGTGCCTGGAATTCCATCATCAATGGGAAGCAGTGTCTATAAAGGCTGAGCATGAGCTATTATACGATGAATTACATGGGATGTGCTGCCACCACTAGTGGGTTTCCTGCTGTCATCAGCTGGAGATTAGAGAGAGCCAGAGGAGGGAGACAGGTGGCTCCTCAACATCATCTATGAACTGTGGAACCACCAATCCAAATCTATTTTATTTTCTCTTCCCCTCACTCCCCAATTATTATACATTGCTTATTTCTACTTACTGTCCTCTAAGTTTATATTAAACAGGATTCTCCTTCAAATCAACTGAAATTTAAGGTCAGATGAATGATAAAGCCTAACCTCCCTCCCCATTTGATTTGGACACATAATTACTGAACACTTTCTTCAGTACATCCAGCATTCCGAATCGAAAGATAAGGGACTAGAGTCTACCAGACTATCAGCCTGACATTTGAGTTCAATCTTAAGGTATTTAGGATATCTTCAAGTGAAGGGATTGAAAAGGATATTGAAATGAGAAAGAAAGCATTCTTGCGCTTTCACGCACAAGCCACCAGCATCCACATTCAGATGAGTAGTTATGCAACAGGAAAAGCATTAAAGGCCTGCAGTGTGCCAGACACTATGCTAGGTGAGAGAGAGAAAATACAGGCATGTCTTCTGCCTTTAGGAGCTCTCAGTTTTTCTGAAAACTGGTTATCACTGTGGAAAACAGAGGCTTTGTGCAAGGGCAGGGTGAAAACAGGCTCATAACATAAGGCACCCTTCAGAGAAGAAAGCACGCAGTGGTAATCCCAAGTGGAGATCTGTGTTTTCCATGGCTGGCAGGGAAGGGTAAGGAAGCCTCAAAAGACAAACAGGGGCAAAACCACAGAGGCTTCTGTTGAAAGGGCATGGACTGAGCAGCAAGAAACTGCAACAAACTAAAAGGTCTTAGCTCTGCCCAGTGGCTGGTCCTATTCTAAAACTCATTCTGTGAGATATAATTTAAGCCACACTTCACATAGTAGAAAACTAATTAATTTGCCTAAGCTTATACAGCCAATGTTAGAACTAAGGTCTTTCTGATCCAAATAACACTCTTTTTGTGTAATACCAAGCCACCCTTCTATTTCTGTTCATATTTTCTCCCAGAAGCTCATTGCTTGATTTTTGATTTTAATTTTATTGAAAGGCAGAGTTACAGAGAGAAAAGGAATGAAGAGAGAGACTTTCAATCTGCTGGTTCACTCCCCAAATGGCCCCCATGACCAGAGCTGGGCCAGATTGAATCCAGGAGCCAGGAGTTTCATCCTGGTCTCTCACAAGGGGGCAGGGGCCCAAGAACTTGGGTCATCTTCTGCTGCTTTCCCAGGTACATTAGAGGGGAGCTGGATCAGATGGATCTCTAACAAGCTCCCATATGGGATGCCCAGTGTTGCAGATGGCAGTTTCACCTGCTATGCGATAACACCAGCCTTGAGGCTGGTTGTTGAGCTGGCTTGTCCATACCTTTCAAGAAAAAATTAGAAATGTATCAGGAAAATAAAAATGCATTGCTCAAATCCAACAACCTGTTATAGAATTGGTGAGACTAGAGAAACTGGCAAGAATGTCCTGAGTAATTGTAATATAGTTGAGAAATGGGAGAGACACACTATATTCTTGAGATACTTGGATACTTGGTAGGAAAATCCTGTAACAGGAAGTTCTTTTGCCAATAAATGGAGATGATTCACAAATCGCAATAGTTATTACTATTTGTTCAGAATTGACAATTGTGCCTGGCTTGTGGTGGTAGTACTCCATAATTATTTGTTGAATGAATAGTAGAATGACAGTCAAGGCAAAGACAAAATATCAGCAATGTTCATTCTGATATACATATTGGTGTTTCTGTTTTTAATAATAAAATCAAATGTTTGGGGCAGAATAGAGAAATATGTACCTAGTTACACTATTGTAGGGTATAAATTGTTTTGGAGAACAAATTAGGTATATGTATCAGAAACTTTGGTATACATCTCTTTTTCACAAGAAGTTGTAATTATAGGGAGTGTCGCTCCCCCTCTTCGTGGAGGAACAACACTAAACCCTGCGCTGTTCTTTCGTCTGCTCGGCCCTCCCCGGGTTTGCTGCTGGTTCTTCCCGGGTTGGCTACTGTCCCTTCCACCTCCGTGGAAGGGCAGTTCCCCCTGGCCACACTCCCCACTTCCGCAGGGGAGCGGCACACCGCCGGCCGGCTTTCTCGGGGGCTGCACAGGTGTTCCCTCAGATGTTCCCCTTAGATGTTCCTGGTGCATGTTGTCTCTCTCCTCCTTTATAGTCCTCCTCCGCCAATCCTAACTCGGCTGCCCACACGCCGAGTACGCTGCTCTCCTCCAATCAGGAGCAAGTCCTACAGTTTATTAGCTGAACTGGAGGCAGCTGTGCGGAAGCTGTTTACTTCTCTCCCAGCGCCATATTGTGGGAGAGCAGATGCATAGGATAAGTCTTAATTCCAGTAACTCAGTCCAGTCCGGGCTGCTCCCCACAGGGAGAGACACTGGAGCACAGCAGGTTAAGCCACTGTTTGGGAGGCTGATTCTATTTTAGAGCACGTGGATTAGACCTCTGCTTCTGATCCAGCATTCTGCTTAAGTGGATCCTGGAAGGCAGCAGGTGATGACTCAAGCAGTTGGGTCTCTGTCACACACATGAGAGACTCAGATGGAATCCCTGACTCCTGCCTTCAGCCTTGTCAAGTCCCAGATGTTGTGGGCATTTGGTGAGTGAACCAGCAGATGGGATCTCTCTCTCTCTCTCTCTCTCTCTCTCTCTCTCTCTCTTTCTCATTCTGCTTTTCAAACAAGCACACATTCTGAAAGTAATTAATAACACTAATATATGGAGAGCTTTGTTTATCATCTCTACAATGTTCATCTCTAAAATGCTAAAAATTAGCAACAACTACTACTCCTATAGTAGATAGGTTAAATAAAATCATGCTGTCAAAGAATAAAAATATAATATTTTTATTATTTACCATTCAGTAAAAATAAAAGGCTAGTTTTAAGCAAAATATGCAATATCATTTTGTTTCCCTAAACACAAATAAACCCTTAACAAAAGATGGAAATGCGAGTAGCTAGCACCTGTGATGTAGTGGGTAAAACTGCCACCTCTGGCACTGGCATCTCATATGGACACCAGTTCAAGTTCCAGCTGCTTTCCCAGGTGCATTATCAAGGAGCTGGCGTGGAAGTGGAGTAACTGGGACTCAAACCAGTGCTCGTATGAGATGCTGGCACTGCAAGTGAGGGCTTTAACCCACTGTGCCACAGTGCCAGCCTCAAGAATTCTTTTTTAAAAGAAAAAAAATAACAAAAAATTTAAAGGCAAGCAATGATATGAGAAAAATCTTTTCAAATTACATGAAAGATAAAAGGCTACTATATTTAACCCTTACCCTGCCTCCCAAAAAAGGAATGGTTAAGATAATATGAAAAGATAATTCCAAGAAAAGGAAATAAAAATGGCTAATGAACTTATAAAAAATATGTTCCATTTGGTCAGAAATCAAAGAAATGCTAACTAGAATAACAATGCACTATATAAATATTAATATTCATTGTTGATAAAAGCCCAGTAATGACATCCTTGAGGAAAGTAATTTGCCAATATGAATTAAGAGCCTTAAACAACTCACAGCTTTTGACCTAAGATTTCCACTTCTCAGAATATATTACAAGAAAGCAGATAGTAATGTGGACAACGATTTATGTAAATTAAGACATTGCAAAGCTATGGGTACTGCTAGGCTTCATATCATCTTAGAGAAATTTATGGTATAAATCTTAGGGAAGTGTACGTTGAGTTACTCGAAGTGTTTTGAGTGAGACTAAAAGTAAAGGGAAAAGATTTATACCCTAAGACCAAGATACAGAGTCTAAAGAGGAGGGCAGAGGGTCCAATTGGATATGCAATATATATATATATATATATACACACACACACAAAAGTGATTTTTTAAATTTATTTGACAGATAGAGTTGGACAGTGAGAGAGAGAGACAGAGAGAAAGGTCTTCCTTCCGTTGGTTCACCCCCCCCAAATGGCCACTACAGCCAGAGCTACGCCGATCTGAAGCCAGGAGCCAGATGCTTCCTCCTGATCTCCCATGTGGGTGCAGGGGCCCAAGCACTCGGGCCATCCTCCACTGCCCTCCCGGGCTACAGCAGAGAGCTGGACTGGAAGAGGAGCAACTAGGACTAGAACCCGGCGCCCGTATGGGATGCCGGTGCCGCAGGCAGAGGATTAATCAAGTGAACCATGGTGCCGGCCCCCAAAAGTGATTTTTTAAACTGAATTGACTCATGCAATTATGAAGGCTGGGAAGCCCAAGGTCTTCAGGGTAGGCCACAGCCTGGAGTTCCAGAAAAGTCAATGCTACAGCTCCCACCCAATGGCTGTAATGCTGGAGAGTTCTCTTGATAGGAGAAGGTCTAGTCAAGCCTTCAGCTGATTAAATGGCACCTACTCACCTTGTGAAGGACAATCTACTGTATTCAAAGTCCATGGAGTTAAATGCTAATTTAATCCAAACTCACAGGAACACATAAGATAATGTTTGCAAAAATATCTGGGCACCTTCTGACCCAACCAAGTTGACACACACCCTGTTACAAAGGGGCAGCCAGCAGAAAGTAAGAGAAATGTTCTCGGGAAGACCCCTGTTATACATAGACATATTGGATGTTGCTCTGGAGTCCAAGGGACAAATCTGGCCAGAGTGGAGAGGTCTACTGTGGTGAATACTTGAAAGGCACAGCACCATCTTGATAGCTCAAGTATTTGCAGCTCTGGTAACTGGTGAGCAACGTCCCATCTTCAAGTGATATTTTGTTTCACAGAAATAGATAACTTCGAAAAAAAATCACTTAGAATGTGGAACCTGATTTTAGACTATACTCATGCACCACGGCAATAAACTATAAAAGGTTCCACATAAGACAGAACTAAATTATTTTTAATTTTTTCTGCATATTGAAATATGATATTTTCAACTAAGTGCCAATGATAGTATCCTAAATTCATTAACAATTTGTGTATTATAAAGATGTAGATTTCTAGTCACTTATGAAGGCTATTTGAAATTTTTTTAGATTTATTTATTTTTTACTTGAGAGTCAGAGTTACACAGAGAGAGGAGAGGCAGAGACAGAGAGAGAGAGAGAGAGACAGAAAGACAGAGAGAGAGAGGTCTTCCATCCATTGGTTCACTCCCCAGTTGGCCGCAATGGCCTGAACTGCACCAATCTGAAGCCAGGAGCCAGGAGCTTCTTCTGGGTCTCCCACATGGGTGCAGGGGCCCAAGGACTTGGGCCATCTTCCACTGCTATCCCAGGCCATAGCAGAGAACTGGATTGGAAGTGGAGCAGCCGGGACTAGAACCGGCGCCCATGTGGGATGCTGGCGCTTCAGGCCAGGGCCTTAACCGCTGCACCACAGTGACAGCCTCGGCTATTTGAATTTGAATACTATTTCAGTTAAGCTGTTAACTCAAGCCAACAACAATTGATAAAAAAAAAAAAAGAGAGAGAGAGAGAGAGCACGGTTTTATTGTAGCTGCTATATTTTTTATATTTTTATGATGTAATTATTATTTTATTTCAAATGCAGAGTGAGAGAGAGGGAGATACAGAAAGAGAGAAGGAGCAGGAGACACAAGGTGGGGGAGAGAAGCAGAGCCAGAAAGAAAAATCTTCTGTCTGTTGGCTTACTTTCCAAATGTCCTCTACAGCCTGGACTGGGCTAGGCTGAAGCCAGGATCCAGGAACTCCACCTGGGTCTCCCACACAGGTAGCAGGAACCCAAGTACTTGTGACATCATTTGCTGCCTTCCCAGGCACATGAGGAAGAAGAAGGTGAATGGGAATAGCAGGAGCCAGGAATAGAAGCCGGCACTGTGATACTGGATGCAGGTATCTGGGGAGGCTGCTTACCCTGCTGTACCACAATGCCAGCTCCCAATATTTTTATCTTATGGGCCTGTCACATAGTAGGCATTCTATAAATGAATGTTGATGAATGGATTTCTGGTAAATTAAATGAAAGTCCCTGTCTTGGGCTGGCGCTGTGGCGTAGCGGGTCAACACCTTGGCCTGAAGTGCCGGCATCCCATATGGACACCGGTTCGAGACCCGGCTGCTCCACTTCCGATCCAGCTCTCTGCTATGACCTGGGAAAGCAGTAAAAGATGGCCCAAGTCCTTGGGACCCTGTACACACGTGGGAGACAGGGAAGAAGCTCCTGGCTCCTGGCTTCGGATCCACACAGCTCCAGCCATTGTGGCCAATTGGGGAGTGAACCTTCGGATGGAAGACCTCTCTCTCTCTCTTTCTCTCTCTCTCTCCTCTCTCTGTGTAACTCTGACTTTCAAATAAATAAATAAATCTTTAAAATAAAAAAAGAGAAAAGTCCCTGTCTTTTAATTATAAGGCATTAAGGACAGACATTTAGCACAGTGGCAAAGGTATCACTTGGGACACCTGCGCTGGAGTGCCTAGGTTGGAGTCCAGGCTTCAGTCCCAACTCCAGCTCTTTGCTAATGTGCACTCCATGAGGTAGCAGGTGATGATTCAAATAGTTGGATACCTGATGCCCACTTGGGAGATCCAGTTTGAGTCCTGGCTCCCAGGAATTTGGAGAATGAACCAGAGGATGGAAGCTCTCTAAAAATAAATGAATTAAAAACAAACAAAAAAAATACACACATATTAAAGTATTTGAATTTTGTTGAGTTCATTGATTTACTGTACTGCTTATTTTGCTGATGTTTATTTTCCTCTATTTCATATGATTCTGATGGAATTATTATCATTAGAAGTCAGTATTTTTATATACACGATCGCTAGCCCTAATGTTCTACTTCAGCAAAAATGTTAACTCTTAGACCTCTGCTCTGTTAGAACCTGTTTCTAATAATTCAGTGAGGGCTGTTGAGTTGGAAGGTAGAATGTGTTCCTAGATGCTCAGCAACCTTCTGAACCAGGAAAAAGGATCTTTATCTCCTTGAACTTCTATTTATCCTTTGAAAAGACAGAAGCAACAACATTGGTTGTGTAACTAACCTGCTGGCTCAGGTTCCTCTTTTTCCTTAGTAGATTGTTTTCCTTTAGCATTCTCCACTGCTGAATTATTTGAAAAATCTTGATTTCCATCAACTTACATTTTTTAGAAAAAATGTTTATTTTCCTTCAATTAGGTGCCAATTTAACATTAAATGGAAACAAGGTATTTGATATTTATTATTCTTACTTTTTTACTTCCATTAAGTACAAATACTTCATACCTGTACACTTATTTACAAAGTCAAGTCCCACTGAAGACCACCATTTTGAAATAAAAATGATGCCTTAAATGTAAAGTACATCAGCTCAAGGCAACTGAATTCAGAAACACAAAAGAGCAATCACTACCCAGTTATCCACACTGGAAAATCTGGGGAATGCAGGCAAATAATTTAGCCAAAGACCCATCAGGATTCATCCACAATTCTTTATAATAGAATAATCCATCTAATCAAGTAGGATTTTTAGGCTAAAGCTCAGCTAGTAGTGATAGTAAAATCAAAATCATCCATAGCAAACATTATTCATGTATGCAAATATTAAAAGTTAAGTGGTTTTTTCATCTCCTTTAATTTTTTTGTCCCAAATACCTGTATCAGAGGGGATATTCCTTTTGCAAGAACCAATTTCATTCCACACTCAGCTCTTGCCTGTGGTCATAGATTTACTGACCATAACACTTATTTGGTGAGTAACCATAAAATCACAGGCTTCAAATAATTTTTTTAGGAATTCCTCTATAAAATCTTTATGGGTTAGGAATCCAGGCTCCATTTTATTACTTTCAATAACTCAATTCACTGTCTCCAAGAAAATCAGTCATGTTTTTGAGCAGTTGTACTTATTTAAAATGTTTACCTGCCTTTTCAGAATTGTTGTCTGCTGGCCACATTTCTGCCCCTTGAAGCCATTAGAAAAGTTTAGTCTTCCTTCCACAAGAGAATCTTCTATACAAATACACATGAAGTAAGGCAAAATGTGTCCATCTTCTACTCATGCCTGGTCAAACGCCTTCATGCCAGGCTACTACTCCTCCAGCACTTTCACCCACACAGCAATGCTGCACATGCAAACCACGTCAAGGGGCCAACCTGGAACAGATATTCAGGCTGTGCTTATTTATAAAATCTTGTGCCTCAACATGGGATTGTATCTATTTATAAACATCTTTTTTATAATTTTCAAGACTTAGTTTATCTTACAAAAGCACCTTCTTCTTTTTGAGACAAAATTGTCAAACAGGTTAAGGGACTTGTGTTCCCTACATGGCAAGATTTCAAACTTCCCCTTGTGTTGGGGCCAGCACTGTGGTGTAGTAGGCTTGGCCTACTGACTTTGGATAGGCCCAGCTCCCACTGTTCTGGCCATCTGGGTAGTGAACCAGTGGATCCACTCTGGTGTCTCTCCCTCCCTGTCTGTAGCTCTACCTCTCAAATAATAAAATCTTAAAACAAAACAAACAGAAAAAAACTTGCCCTTGTGATCCCTTCCTGAATTTTTCTAGCATCAAGGAGATATCACTGGCTTCTTAAAAAAAAATTATTCATTTGAAAGGCAGTGTTAGAGAGAGAAAGGGGATACAGAGAAAGAGAAAGAAAAGGATCCTCCATCCACTGGTTCATTCCTCAGACAGTCAGAACAGCCAGTACTGGGCCAGGCTGAAGCTAGGAGCCTGGAGCTTCAACCTGGTCTCCCACATGGGTGCAGGGACCCAAGTACTTGGACCACCCTCTGCTGCTTTCCCAGGTGCATTAGCAGGGAACTGGATCGAAAGTGGAGCAGCCAGGACTTGAACTGGCTATAGGATGCTGGCATTGCCGGCAGAAGCTTTACCCACTACACTACAACATCCGCCCTATCATTGATTTCTTAAAGAGATTTTTCTTAATCTGCTTTTCTTAAAAGTTATATGTTAGTATGCAATCAATTATACTTCAACACCATTTTGGTGATTCCATGATTTTGTTCTCCAGTACCTCTTCATGCATTTGGCAAGAGTTGTAAAGATCCTGTTTGGGATACCTGCATCCCATATTAGAGTGCCTGAATTCAAGTCCCAGCTCTGTTCCCTGTACTAGCTTCCTGCCAATGTGCACCCTAGAAGAAAAAGTTGATGATTCAAGTACTTGGGTCTCTATGTCCCACATGAGAGACCCAGACCGAATTCCAGGCTGTTGCTTCAGCCTTGGTCAGCTCAGCTGTTGCAGGTATTTGGGGAATGACCCAGGCATGGGAGATCTTATCTGTCTGTCTGTCTTGCTCTCTTTTCTCTCTCTCTGGTTCTCTCTCTCTCTCTCTGGTTCTCTCTCTCTCTCTCTCTCTTTCCCTCCCTCCCTGCCTTTCAAATAAATAAAATTAAGTAAAATAATTAAGCAATAAATATAAAAGTTGGACTCTTTGTCCTGGTTTTTAAGGACCATTGTAGATCGGCTCTATCTTACTTGAAAATGCAACCCAACAGGTTCAAAATCTGATTGTCACCACCTTCAAAACCAATTCTCTGCTGTGTTCTTTAATCGTCACTATCTATCTAATCACTGTGAGAATAAAGCAGTAGTTACTTCATCATTGCTTTTACTCCTGTACTGTTGCATTCAGCTCATCCCAAGGCCCTGCTAATACTGTACTTGTATTCACTTACATATTCTTCTTACCCATTACTCTTCATTTCTACTTCTCCAACCTGGTTTAGATTGTTATATTCTCTTATTTTCTTGCCTCTAGTGCAGCCACCTAATCCATCTATTACAATTATGTGTGCTATTTAAATTTCAAATCAACCAGGCTTCTACATTGCTTCAAAGCCTCATTGATGTTTTCCCATTTCATTAAGAGGAAAGGTGCCCAGTTCATTTGACCTGACATTCAAGGACCTATGGTTCTTTCTCCATTTGCTTTGCACAATGGAAACACCGTAGACTTTCACCGTTTTGTGCCATGGATGATGCTCATGTCTCTATATATCTTTTATGCTTTTAACTTCTTCACAAATCTCAACAACTATCATAGTTGTGATAAATAATTATCATTTTTTTCTACTGTGTGTCGGGTGTCAGTGACCTTAAAAAATGGTCAAGGTATTCAATGTAAGGACTAGCAGTTGGGATTAATATATTGTGAGTTGAATAAGTCCCCTAATGATGGCATTTTACATTTTTACCATGATTTCTTTTTTCCCATCTTTTTATAAGTGATATAGATGTATCACTTCCACTCTTAGTAGAATGCCATGGCAACAGTGTATTCATATTTGAGAATTATTTGTACCCTTTTCTTAGTGTTTAGCATTTTCTGAATTTTATATCAATGCTTGTATAAGAAGTTTTTCCTCTGAATACAAAAGTTCACAAAATATGGGATCTTCACATAAGAGCACCAGACATGTTTTTAGCTTTGACGGGTCTTCAAAAGTTTACAGAAAATGTATATTATGTAAATCTATGCAGGAATTTAAAAAACTTTCTGCACCAAGATAAATATGTCTTTTATTTCCATTTTTCATGAACTTTTTGAAGTTCCCTCACATGTTGGCTGAAACACTAATCATTGTTCCTCCATACTAAGTAACATCAGAGGATTTTAACCTATGAAGAAGCTAAGTCTGAGTCTGCTTTTAATTTACTCCTGCTGTGTTATATTGAAATATCAAGATGTTCCAATGAAAAAAAATTAAATAAAAATTCTTATCAGCAGAAAGCTTCCTTGGCTCAGTGTCATCAAGCCTTCTGACAGTTCGAGTAGAGATAGTGTAGACAAAAAGTCTCCATTTATAATAATTTGAAGTCCAGGGATGGAAGAGTGGGCTGAGGCAGATCAAACTCAAGAAATATCAGAGAATCCAGACTTCCTGTATTTTTCAGAAGTGTGACATATCTGCTGTCTGTCTTCAGTGTAAGCAATGTAATAATAAACAAATAATCTAAAACTGTCTCCCTTAGAGTGTAAATATATGAGTTAATTGAAAGGTGAATATCTCATAGATTCAGATTTATTTTAGAGGACTTACACCTCAAGGAGGAAGCACAGCTGGACAGGGGATCATCCTGGGGATGTGCCACAACCAACCTGCTCCAGAAACACATGGACAGGCAGTGAAAGGTTGAGAGTCCTGGACTGAAGAAAACGATGTGAGGAGGAAGCAGGGTAAGGCAGTCTCAGACACAATAGATCAAGACAAAAAGTGTACAACCATTTTAAAATGGAATCTAATTTTCTTTGTCCTTTTTGTGGAATGAATCATTAATATTAAGGTTGTTTGAAGAGTATTGGCCTCCTTTTGAAAGAAACAAACCTCTAGTGTTGTGTCCCATTGTTACCAATCCGTGAGGAAACTGGGGTTCAGATTTTAGCTACCTTAAATAGCAATGGAACCATCTAACTGTGATTAGTGTGAACCACCGCCCCAAAATCTTTTCGAATCTGACTCAGTCCATCTGTTGGAATGGCAAGGATCCCATTTTCTTATCTGAACTCCAGCATTCTTTTAAAAAGGGTTGTTCTTCAAACTACAGATTATGGGCCACTAGGGTTCATTAAATCAATTCAGTAGGTTGGGACCAACATTCTTGAAAACTGAAATAAAATAGGATTAAGCAAAAAGAGAAAATAAATTACTTCACAGGTGGAATGAGTAATCTATTGATCCAGATAAACTAACCCTTACATAGTATCTATGTGGCTTTAACACAATAAAAAATTTCCCTTTTGGCTTCTGCAGAGCCAATATTACCTGGATGAGTTTCCTCTGATTTACAGATTGACAGTTTGGAGCACAGTTTCCAAGGGAGGGTAGCACATGCAGCAGGGAAGAGAGCTGTATTCTTGTCTGTATCTCATGGCCCAGAACTTGGTTTCATGGACGACCCAATCTAAGTGTAAGGAAGGCTGCACAATGCATTCCTCGTATGCATACAGAAGAAGTGAAAACAGAATGGTTACCACAGCACTGTATTTACAACCTCTCCTCATTGAGTTGAACAGTTATGAGCTTCTGTAGAACAGGTCATCTAGATAATTTAGCTGATATTTCATCTTTTCTAGAAGAGTAAGCAGAAATTTTATTTTCCTTTTCCAAAAAAATATATTTTCTTGTCATCATTGGTGCAAAAAAAAACATATTTATTTTTCTGTGTCTGGATTTTCCTGTTGAGTCCATTGCATTGGCATTTATTGAAAATCTGCTGGTGTGCCAGGCCCCATCAAAGCGTCAAGGCTGCAGAGGATGCAGTTGTGCCTGTTTCTCTGTCCTTCCTTCTTGTATCATCATCAATTCTCCAGTCGTGCTTCCACTAAGCTGTACTCAGAGGCTGTCTTTCCCCCCCAAAAAAGTGGAAACATGCATAACTCTCCATGTCTGGTGAAAATTGTTACCTTGCTTGTGGGTTCAACTATTTATCTGAGATTCTGATTCCTTTTCCTCAGATTTTCTTGATAGCTTCTGCACCCTTTGTCCGTTGTTCCCCATAACCTTGATGCCTGCCTCTGGCTGGATGTCATTATGGACTGCATCCTATTCCAGCTAATTCATAAATAGAAGCCTGCACCTCCAATTACTTGTAGATAGGAATTTTAGCAGGTAATTAAAGTTAAATGAAATTATAAGGGTTAAGTCCTGGTATGACAGGATTAGTGGCATTATAGGAAGAGGAAGATATTCTCTCTCTCTCTCTCTCTCTCTCTCTCTCTGTCACACATGGAGGAAAGGATGCAGTAAGAAACTATCCATCTGAAATCCAGAAAAAAAATCCTTCAACAGAACCCAACTGTGCTAGCATCTTGATCTCAGACTTCCAGCCCCTGGAACAGTGAGAAAACAAATTTCTGGTATTTGTGTCACCAGCCAGTGGTATTTTGTTATGGCAGCATATGCAGACTATGAAAGAGCTTACCTTTAATAATCAATAGTGGTGAATAACGGTTCAGTGTCTCCTTCTCAGTGCAGGTTCCTGTTGCCTATTTAAGCTGAGTTCATTACCCCCATCTTTCACTGCCTATGAACAGTACTATCACTACCTGTGTGCACATTCTGTCACCTACTAAAATGTAAGTCCCTAGGGAGTAAGGGCCAGTCCAAAGATGAGGCTTAGTGCTTAATGGTGAGTACATATGCAATAAATGTGGAATGCTGTGTCAAGGAGGATAAAAAGTGTCATTTGTTAAGTATTGGTTTGGTGTTTTATGCATATTATCTTTCTTAATACTTACACAACCCACAGGAGGCAAGTATTTGCAAATGAGAAAACAAGCTCTGGTAAGTCTGTCATGTTGTATTATAAGTAATCCCTGGAGCTGAGATTTGACCCATGGTATGTTGAACTCCGAGGCACACGTTTTAATATTATGTCGTCAACCTCATCTCTACTCTTTCTGCCTTGCCCACCTTTTAAACTTGGATTCAGAACCCCAGCTGAGCCTTAAACACTGAATAATCTTGAAGCTTTAGCTACTTCTACTCCTTCTACTACCTCTGTCCCTTAAATCCCTTTGGATTTCCTTGTCCCATGTTCTTGACACATTGTCACTTACATTATTCAAATTGATAGTTTGATTAAAACAATGCAATATTGTAATACTGAGTGACTCTCTATATATTTAACAATGTCTTTCCTTAATGTGCTAGTCATAACATACCTAATGAAGCAACTTAAGCAAAAACATGTTTCTTCTCTTTAATAAATATATAATCTGATTCTCTTTTCCATTATATTTATTGCTACAAAATCACAAATTAAGTCCTTTGTTAAATTTCTTACCTCCATTGAGTCGATTTTATCAGGGGACAAAATGTTTGCTATCACAATCTTTAATCACTTTTCTTATCCGTGGAGACACTGAAGTGATGCATGATATAGATTTGTTAAGCTATTGCCAAAAGAGAGCAGCAAAACATTAGCCACCTGAAAAGCCAAGCTTATTTTGGTGATTCAGAAAATGAGTAGCAATATAAATAGACTAATTAATAAAATTAAGAATGATTCATGCTCAGTCTCTGCTGCTGTTGGTCTACTTCACACGATGCCATTCAAAGTTTAAAAGAAGCTCACGCACCAGAATGTTTGAATATGTCACTTTAAAATAAGCATTTCACTTAAATTTGATTGACTGTCCTCAAAATACATGGCCTTGAAATATTTATGAGTCATTTTTGGTTGATTACAACCCACAGCAAGCCAGATTGATTGTAAAAAGTACATTAAAATAATACTAGCAATAACCAATAATATTATTTTAAAAACAAGCCTTTTCCTGATCACTGGTAATGTTGTTTGTCTTATTCTTTGAGTTACTATCTTTATGTAATAAAATCTCTCCAACTTTTAGCTCAACAATATTCTCATTATGGGGTTTAAAATATGTTAACAACCTGTTGTAAGAACCATAGGTGGTATAAATTGAAGTCATAATCACAAATAGTCTTTGCTTAATTCTGGATTGTAAGTTTTTCCAGATATCAAGTGTTTGCAGAGAACAAAATCAAAATCCCAATATGTGCTTGACTTCCCTACCAAATATATTCATTGTCTTTGGATATGACAAAAGAAGAGCTCTTGATGGTAAGAAGATCCTTTAATGCAATATATTATTACAGAGGTGTCAGCCTGGCTTTCCCACCCCATACTGTTTTTTAAAGAATGGATATAAAGGGGCATTGTTGTTGACTTCTATTTAATTTTATAAGGATTGTTAGTCCCAGATTGGTTGCCCCTTATTTTTGAACAAGGTCTTGGGTGGCTTTCAGCTCAGCCTGTGTGTTCCCGTGGAATGCAATCTAATTGCATATATTGGCTAACCATGAATCATGTAAACCTCAATGCGTGGAAAGCCACATATAAACTTCTCCGATGAAGAATACATTCACCTCAATTATCTGATATTCTAGATTATTCATACCGCTGCTCCTATTCCATCATCTGATGTGTATCTTTTGCAGTTCTACCAGATGGTTGCTATGCTTAGAATGAGAAAAATAAAATGAGAGGCCAGTACTGTGGTATAGCGAGTAAAGCCCCCGCCTACAGTGCCAGCATCCCATATGGGCTCTGGTTTGAGTCGGCTGCTATGCTGCTTCTGATCCAGCTCTCTGCTGTGGCCTGGGAAAGCAGTAGAAAATGGCCCAAGTCCTTGGGCCCCTGCACCCACGTGGGAGACCCGGAAGAAGCTCCTGGCTCCTGGCTTCAGATCAGCCCAGCTCTGGCTGTTGCGGCCATTTGGGGATTGAACCAGCAGATAGAAGAACTCTCTCACTCTCTTTCTCAACCTCTACCTCTGTAACTCCACCTTTCAAATAAATAAATAAATTTAAAAAAAAAATGAAAATGAGAAGATAATCCAGTTCTCACTCTCAACCGAGGTAAAAAAAAAAAAAAACACTTGTTCAATGCATTGGGACTGACTGTTTTTTAATTCTGGCAGCAACCAACTTGTAATATAGGTGTCACCATTCCCATTTTACAGATGGGGACAACAGCAATAATAAACCTGATGCTCAGGAAGGCTGAGCATTAAGTCCCTGTGTTACAGAGTGTGTGTTTACCTTAAAAATAGTTCTATCTAGTTCCAAAGCCAGGAGTCCTTTTACTTCTGTCTTCTATGTTCTTCTGTTAGTTTAAATATAAAAAACTTACCAAACATCCCTATTCGTTATTCTTAAAAATTGACATTTTCTTATCTGGAATGCCCCATTATTAATACACTTCTTTTCTTTAACAAAATTATTACTAACTTAAAATATTTTAAGCACTGTATAACCAGACAGGGGCTTTGCTATAAATATTTTCACTTGTTTCATATGCATGAAAGACCAGCCTAGACTGAGTCTCATTCTCCAGGCCTGTCATGGGCTAAGTAGCCTTTATAATTAGAAAAAGAGTGTGGTCAGGAAGAAGTATGTCCTGAAGAAGAGCCAAGAGGAATTCAGTCATTCTAGATTTTGAGGAGTGATTTTTAACACGCCAGGAAGAAGTGAGTCAATAAGGAAGAATGTAAATCAAAAGGGTACTTGCAGAGAGAAAAACACAGTCACTTTTATGTAAATTGAAAGATTTGCTTTTGCCAAAAGGAGATTCTGGGAAAGATCTCTCCTGCACATCAGCGCAATGTAAGCAACTTCCCATTTATTTTCATCCCTCTGTCATGAATGATTTTCCCAGACCAGAAGGGCATGTAGAATGGCAATGAGAATGACATAGGTTGAGATTCATCTTATTCTGTGAGATCACAAGTGCTTTAAAGCAAAAGTTCTTTTGTTGTCTGTGTTTTTACTTTTATTTTTATTTTTCTTCAACAGTTTTCAAGGCTATCATATGAGCTGGACTCTACCTCAGGATAAGACACAATCATTTCTGGAATATTTCTAGATAGTAGACTAGAAGCCAAATGGTTTGTCAATGTTTTATTTTGTCCATCTCTTATGGAAATTGAGACTAAGTTTTTTTAACGTTTTACTATTTATAAGAAGCAATTAACTTGTGGTACTTTATGTAAACATATAGTTTTAATTTATTAAAACTTTTTAGGACTAGTTATTTAATTCATATTCACATTACTCAAATCATGGAATTTCTATTTTAGCGGATATGACTTGGGGTCTTCTACTTCCTGTTATTTTATGTAAGGACAGAGAGCACTTAGAAAACAAACTATAGGAGCTGATATCATGGTGCAGCTGGTTAAGCTGCCACTTGGGACACTGACATCCTATATAAGCACTGGTTCAAGTCCAAGTTGTTCTTCTTCTAATCCAGCTCTCTGCTAAGGTACTGGGAAAATAGTGGAAGATGGCCCAAGTACTTGGGACTCTGACACCCATGTAGGAGACCCAGATGGAGTTTCTGGCTCCTGACTTCTTCTCAGCCCAGCCCAGGCTGCTGTAGCCATTTGGGGAGTGAACCAAGGGTTGAAAGGCTTCTCTATCTGTCCCTGTCCCTGTCCCTGTCTCTGTCTCTCTCTCCTGCAACTCTGCCTTTTGAATAAATGAAATAAATCAAAAAGCTCTCACATGAGTGCAGGGGTCCAAGAGCTGGGTCATCCTATGCTGCTTACCTAGGCACATTAGCAGGGAGCTGGATCAGAAGTGGAGCAACTGGGACATGAACTGGTACCCATATGGATGCCAGTGCTGCAGGCGGCAGCATAACACATTTCACCATAACAATGGCTCCTAGAAATAAATCTTAAAAGAAAAGAAATTATGCATTCATTCATTGATGAGAACTTATGTTGATTCCAATGTATACATGTATTCAAACAACTCTCTGTACTCTGTCACGTATGTAATTATTATGTGTCAATTGAAAACAAAATAAAGGGCTGCCATTGTGGCACTGAGAGTTTAGCAACTGTCTGTAACACCAGCATCCCATATGGGTGCCAGTTCAAGTCTTGGCTGCTCCACTTCTAATCCAGCTCCCTGCTAATGCACCAGGGAAAACAGTAGAAAATGGCCCAACCTCATGGGCCCCTGCAGAAATGTGGGAGATCTGGTTGGGGTTCCATGTTCCAGGCTTTGGCCTGGCCCAGCCCTGGCTTTTATGGCCATTTGGTGAGTGAATCAGTGGATGGAAGATGGATATCTCTCTCTCTCTCTACCTGTCTTTCCCTCTGTCTCTGTAAATCTTTCAGATAAATAAATCCATTTAAAAAAGAAAATCTTGAAGTAATTTAAAAAAAATAAATTACTCATGCATTTTCAGAAATCTATGAAGTCTTTATTAACATTCTCCTGAATATTTTCAATGGTTTCCCTAAAAGCCCCATTCTTTTGTCAGCAAATTACTTTAAATTCTCAATTTATTCTCATAATGGTCCTTATATTAATTTTTCTTGCTCTTGTAACAAATCACTACAAACTCAGTGGCTTAAAATGACATCAATGTATTCTGTTACAGTTCTGTAGGTCAGAAAACTTATAAGCACCTCACCAGGCTAAAATCAAAGTATAAGCAGGCTGTGTTCCCATCTGGAGGTCTTTGGAAGAACCTGTGTCCTTACCATTCAGCTATGGGCAAACTCTGCTTTCTGTAGTGGATCCTTTATTCCAGTTCTTACTCCTGGACCTTACATTCCAGAATCAGCAGGGAGGCTTCAGATCCTTCTTACCTTGACTGTCCTCTCTGAACATTCAAACTTGGTGGATCATTGTCCCAAATTTATAATATTTCAGAATCAGAAGATATAATCAGTGTTTACTTCTTTACATTTCTCACTGCCACCTCTTAGTCTTTGTTTATCCACCCTCAATCAGTTTTCCTTCCCTCCTTTTTGCCTATACCACTCTATTCCAATTGCTGTCATCATGATTTTGCTTAAATTCAGGATGTTTGCCTTCATGTTAGTGGTTCTTAATATGTGCACCATATTTCTTTTATACTCTTCATTGTCCCAGTAGTATACCCACCCAGTACTCAGACTTTACACTTCCTAAACCAAATCTAACCTCCAGTTTCAGTTTTAACTGGGCACTTACATTATCTGAAATTCTTTAGTGTTTGTTAAATTCTAAATCCTTCTCTGAACCTTGAGTTGAGCATTCCACAGCCAGTCCTGAACAAATTTCTAAGTATGCTCTTCAATTCAGACACCAAGGTCCAACTTCTCCCTAGGCTAATCAGCTATTCACATCAGGCCAACTTTATTCATTAACTCATTGCTCATCTATTTTTTTAAACCTACCATGATACAGATACTATATTAACCAATGAAGAGTTTATAGAGAAAAAAAATTTCAATTGATCTCCCTGAATTTACAGTTTGGATTTAATCACCTTCCCATAGAGCCCAACCTCTATGTTGTAAAATTTCCACAATTGATTCACAAGAAATCAAAATTTTACTGACTACCTGACTCTATACAGATTCTACTATATATTTAGCTCTCCAAATATATCTTCTATGCTTGTGTAAGTCACCTACTTAGGCAAAATAATAAACCATATGTTAGTTGAATAAATAAGCTTGGGTGGGACCTAAAAATCCACTTTCTCCTTTTGAATTCCTTGACTTTGTTGGAGAGGAGAGACAAGATCAAATCTGATTTATATGGTGATCAGTATGTGTATTAGCCATTGCTCATTTATTAAATTTCTGCTCTTTTTTGCTACAGTGGTTACTTCAAAGTTATCTTGTTTTTTATAGATCATGTTTTTTTTTTTTTTACTTTTTACATTCAATTTCTATTTATTTGAAAAAAGACTTACAGAGAGAGGAGGAAAGACAGAGAGAGAGAGGGTGGGAAAGAGATCTTCTAACTGCTGGTTCACTCCCCAAATGGCCACAATGGCCAGGGCTGAGCTAGGCCAAAGCTAAGATCCTCAAGCTTCTTCCAGATTCCCCAAGTGGGTTCAGGGACACAAGCACTTTGGCCATCTTCTGATGCTTTCCCAGGTGCATTAGCACAGAGCTGGATCAGAAATGGAACAGACAGGTCTCAAATTCATGCCCATATGAGATGCTCATGTCGCAGGTGGAGGATTAACCTGCTATACCACAATGCTGGCCCCCATCCATGCATTCTTACTAACAATACTTTTCATATATATCACATACACACACACATACACTGGAGGTCATGAGATCTCAATTTGAATCACTTCTTCTCTTTCAATCTTATTTTTAATAGCAGTTCCTCCTATCTAGGTTAACTGTATTACCCCTTTTACTCACTCTATGGACAATGATGTAAAAGACATGGAAGTTGCAGGAGAGGATGGATAATTGATCATCATCGGCCACAAGTCTGATTAGATCCCATCCTAATAAAACTTTCCCTTCCATTAATTTTATTCCCTTCACTACTCTTTTTTTCAGAAAATTTACTTATGAACTCCATTTTCTCAAATCTAATTTCTTTTCTAATCCCTTAAGATCTTATGAATACCCATAAAATACCATCACAACAATTGTTTGCAAGGCCAATTAGGACCTATCGATAACTTCTCAGTTCTCATTCTGCTTGCTTGATTCTCTCTCTCTCTCTCTCTCTCTCAAAAGACACTGTTAATAACCCTGTTGTTTTCTGAAACTCTCCTTTGGCTTCCATGACAGTTCTAGCTTTTTGATAGCTCAGCTGAGCAGTATTCTGCATTTATGACTCCTCCACATAAATCTCATTTACTGACTCCTTTCTTCTTGGGTGTCCCATATCCCATCTACCAGCATTTCTCTTGTGTCTGTGCCTGGTCCATGGGAAACTCCTCCACCTCTGTAGTCAGTGCCTGCTTTCATGTTGACTACTCTCAAGCCTTATGTCCGTTCTGGAGATAGTAACAGATGTCCTATATAGAATCTTTCAATCAGCCTTCTCCCAACTTTTGCAGACATCAAGAGTCCAAAGAGGATGGCACACCATTCTTTCTAAATATTTTAAATTTATAAATCAAACTAACAAATTGTTAAATATCTTTTAAAAACAAATTGAAATTTAAACTGCTCAGACTCCTGATAATCCCCCCTTGGAACATAATAGAAGGAGTGAGCTATCTACGGCTTTTTCCACTACTTTTCTCCTTCACTTTCTTCCTTCGCTTGCAGACCTATGGACTCTGGTACCTCAGTTTCAAGCTGCACCCATTCCCTTGCAAACAGCTGTTATTTGAGAATCTCTTTGGCTTAAGAGGCGCATTGGAGGATGAACCTAACGAAAAAGTCTTGGCTCGGTCATGGAAGTGGACTTCGGACTATTTGGACAAGATAGCATTGGTCCTGGGAAGCCAGAGCTGATCTTGCAGTGGGTGGTAGACTCCAGGGCACAGAATCCTCGGATCCTTGGATTCCTTACCCCAGGAGAAAGTAGATTCAGACCACCAGATTAGAGCTGAAGTAAATCACTCTTCCTCGTGGGCCCTAGGGGAAGGGTTCCTTTCCCAGGGTTTAAGTGCAGAATTACAGCTTTACTCGCCAATGATCTCCACAAAAATATTAGTACAAATTTATCCAATTTTATTTCTTACTCTTTTTTTGTTCAATCTGAACTTCTTTCACTGATTGTTCTTTCTGATCTTTGTACTCCTCCTACAATTTTATATGCATGTATGACACATCCCTCCTTCAAATCTTCACTATTGTTTTACTTCCTACCTAATAAGAATTCTTAGTATGTCATTATATGCTCTTCATATAATGACTCACAGGTTCCTACTGTGGACTAAATGTCTAATTCATCATGCTGGCAACATCTTAAAAACATTCACATTTCCTTACTTTTAAGGAATGTTTTCTCCTTAACCTAGAAAATCTTCCTCCAGTTTTCTCAGTCTACTAGGTTTAGCTCAAAAGCCATGACCTTTGAGAAACTATCCTGGTCCTGCTTTCAGAATTAAATCAACTGACCCTCTATCTTTAATTCATTTTGATTATTCCTCTACACATTCATCCATATTTTCCCTCCATCCTTTCATCCACCATTCGTTCAACAAATGTTTATTACAAGCCTACCATGAAGCAGTCACTCTGTTTTGTCTTGAGAGAGTTTCTGCTCTTATGCAGTTTACATTTTTTGCTATTAATCAAATAATGTCCTAAGATAGAAGGACAAATGGAGATGAATTAAGAAAAGAGCGCTTTAAGAAAGGAACTGTATTGTGAGAATGTATAGCTAGTCTTTTCTGTGTAGTTGAGATAGATTTGAGGAACTGAGAAGTTAAATAGTTCTGAAAAATCAATAGGAATTAACTGGATGAAGCAGAAGAAGGAAATATTCCAGTTAGAGAATGCTGAGAATGCAAAAGCCTGCTAGTGGCTTACTTAAGGAACTGAAAGTCAGAGAACATGGAGTGCAGACAGCAAACGCTGAATGATGTGAGGGAACCTGCTTTGATAGGAGCGTCCAGGTTCTGTCTATATTCTGAGAGGTATGGGAAGCCTCCAGGGAGCTTTAACCAGTGGAGGTGACTTTGTAATGTTGTGATCTTTCAAAGAGTACTATGGAAAATCATCTGGAAATAGCAAAAGTGGATGCAGAGTCCACATATGTAGCATTTCAAGTGAAAATTGGCATTTTGGGGTTATGGTGTTATTAGCGGTGACAGAGATAAGTGGACAGACTTGAGAAGTACTTAAATCATAAACTCACCTAGACTTCATGATGAGCTGGTAAGGAGATAGGGAAACTATCAACATAACAGAATTTTGAGTAAATGGTGGTGTCAACCAACAAGACAGACAACGTGGGAAGAAGATCAGGTTTGAGCAAGAAGATTGTTTCAGTTTTAGAAAAGTGACTGTGTTTGATGTAACTTTGAGACGCATTAGACTGAATATTGTTTAGAAAAAAATATATATATAATATAACTTGAAAGTATGTATTTGGGGGAGGAGTTGGCTTAAAGGGGGGTGCACCTACAAAGAATTTTCCGTTTTTATTTATACTCATGTCTCCCCCATTGCAGGCTTCATAAAGACAGAGCCTATCTTACACGTATAGGTGCCTGATATCTGGTGCTCATAGCATGATGCTTGAATTGAGTATCAGTGACTCTTTGACAAGAATTCTTTTCTTTCTGTGGAAAAATCTTGCATATTAAGTCTGGGATCAGCTTTATTTATTTAGTGTTTTTTCAACTTAATTCAAAACTTCTTAGGCTGTGGTTAGGATGATTACTTCCAAAAGAAAAGTTATACTGGCCATCCTATTCATTAAAGAATGAAGATAAGGTCATAATAATATCTTTCTCATTGCTTTGTTCATGAGGGGAAAAAAGTCCTCTTCTGCTCTTTTTGTACTGATTGTTAGGTGGCTGTCACCAACATTTGAAACTACCATAAAATAAAGAACATAAAGAAAATCTTGCAAGATGAATTTTCCAAAAGTCATAGATTTCAGTCTAGATCAGTTCTATTCCAAAATAACTCTGAAAAATAACCATTAAAATTTTTTTCAACACCAAAAAGGTTTTAAGCTTAAATAGATTAGTTTGTGTATCTCCTGTTATGTCATATTTTTAGGCTTTTCTAACTGTGGGGTCACTATGTACATGTCAAGTTGAATCTAAAGAAAGGTAATTTGAAATTAATAACATTTGCTTAAAATACTCTTCTGTCCCCTAATCTCTTTTTACAGTTTCTAATCACTGATCTTAATCTGTTTCCTCCCTATTTCTTTTATTTGTCCTTTTTTCTGAGACCATTATTCAACAGCAAACTGATGTGCTTGAAGGAGATGCCCACATAGAATCTTCAATACAGATTAACATTAGAAAGCTTTTGTAAATTATTTTGTGAATACCAAATTTGATGCTAACATTGTATTTATTTTTTTTTATCTTTTATTTAATGAATATAAATTTCCAAAGTACGACTCATGTGTTACAATGGCTTCCCCCCCATACCGTCCCTCCCACCCACAACCCTCCCCTTTCCCACTCCCTCTCCCCTTCCATTCACATCAAGATTCATTTTCAATTATCTTAATATACAGAAGATCAGCTTAGTTGTATTTATTTGTTTTTAAATTCAGTGGAAACTTTTCTTCTCTTTGTTTCTTCTTTATCTGATGTAAAAATTGTCAACGGAGTGTGTCCCATTCAAGGTTAACACTTTTCTCTTGCCAAAGCAGATAATTGACAAGTGTAGTCATTGTTTGCTTCTACATCCCTGGCAGACTTTGATGGTCATCTATGTCTCGTGAGATAGTGCATATTTGCCAAAAAGAATAGGATTTTAAAAGTTCGATCTCAAAGAATCTGTTCTATCCTCTCTTTATCCCCTTTGTGCACTTCTCTTATTTTCAGGTTTTTACATGCAGGTCAGAGAATTCATGGCACATACATTTTAATATTCCTGTTAAGGACTCACTATGTGAGTTTGAATTGCATTCAGTTACAAGAAGGTCTGAATAAATGAAAAAAAGGCAAGATGTTACCTCAGTTTTCTTATCTATGATAATTACTGAAGAAGGACAGAGCTTTAATAATTTAATGAATATTGACCTTGAGTTACTGCCTCACAAATGAAACAATAATTAGAAATTTCACTTGTGTTTCACTTATATTTCAATTTAAAAGATGTAAGTGGTCCTTTGCTTTCTTCCTGCATGAAATAGGAAATATGTTGACAACCACAGGACTATTTTAAATTCTATGGTCTAGAATGGACCAGTTCTATTCTTCTAGATATCATCTTGTCTGGATTAGTCCAGACTCTCAGTAAGTCGATTGCAGAGATTAAAGAAAACATATAAATAAGGCACAAATTATTGAATGAAAAATCACATATTATAAATACTACTGAAACAATGCTTTCTATAATACACGTGTACAAGTCATGGGCTCTCTAGGAGAGTTCTTGGAGGTGTAGAAAGAGAGAAGGGATTAGAAGTCCTATACAATGAAATAATTACAGAAAACTTCCTTACTTTGGAAAAAGAAAGGGATGTCCAAGTACATGCAGCACATAGAACTCCTAATAGACATCAGCAGAAAAAATCTTTACCATAACATATTGTAGTCAAAACTGCAACAGTAAAACATAAAGATTCTAAAATGTTCAAAAATGAAATTCCAGATTCCTTTCAGGGGATCTCCAATTAGACTCATAACTAATTTCTCTTCAGAAACACTACAGTCTAGGAAAGAGTGGAGAGACATAGTCTATGTTTTAAAAGAATAAAATAACTGTTAACCCAGAATACTGTACATTGAGAAGTTCTCATTGATGAATGAACATGAAATAAAGAACTTCCATAACAAACAAAATTAAAAGAATTTGTCAACACTAGTCCAGCCTTACAAATGATGCTTAAGGATATGCCACAACAGAAACACAGATATTCATTATGAAAGAATTTGAAGGCAGAAAATTTCCTAGTAAAAGTAAAAAGGAAATCCAAAGCAAACAACAAGAATATTAATGGAAAAATAGCAGGGCCATGAGATTATTTAGCAACAGTGCCTTGAATGTAAATCACTTCAAATTTCTAGTTAAAAGGTACAGACTGGCTGGATGGATTAAAAAACAAGACCCATCTATTTGTTGCCTACAAGAAACACACTTCATCAACAAAGATGCATGCAGACTAAAAGTGAAGGGATGGAAAAAGAAATTCCTTGCTAACAGAAAGCAAAAATTAGCAGGTGTAAGGCCAGTGCCACGGCTCACTTGGCTAATCCTTCGCCTACGGCAGCGACATCCCGGGTTCTAGTCTTGGTCGGGGTGCCGGATTCTGTCCCAGTTGCTCCTCTTCCAGTCCAGCTTTCTGCTGTGGCCTGGGAAGGCAGTGGAGGATGGTCCAAGTGCTTGGGCCCTGCACCCGCATGGGAGACCATGAGGAAGCATCTGGCTCCTGGCTTTGGATTGTTGCAGCGTGCCAGCTGTGGCGGCCATTTGGAGGGTGAACCAATGGAAAAGGAAGACCTTTCTCTCTGTCTCTCTCTCTCTCTCACTGTCTAACTCTGCCTGTCAAAAGAAAAAAAAAAAATGAGCAGGTGTAGCCATCCTGTTATCAGACAAAATAGACTTCAATACAAAAATGGTTAAGAGACAAAGAAAGGCATTATGTAAAGATTAAGGGATAAATTCCAAAGGAATATGTGACTATAATTAATTTATATGCACCCAATGCCAGGGTGCCAAACTATTCAAAATAAATGTTAATGGATCCAAAGGGAGACATGGACTCCAATGCAATAGTAATGGGGACTTCACAACCCCATTATCATCAATCAATGGACTGATCAACTAGACAGAAAAGAAAGAAACAACAGAGCTAATCGACACTATGGATCAAATGGGCCTAACTGGTATCCACAGAGCATTTCATCACACAGTTGCAGAATACACATTCTTTTCATCAGTGCATAGAACTCTGTCTAGGATAGATCATATGCTAGGCCATAAAGCATATCTCATCAAACTAAAAAAAAGAAATTGAAATATACCATTTATCTTTTTTGACCACATGGTATAAAGTTGGAAATTAACAACTAAATAATCTCTAGAAAATGTTCAACCACATGTACACTGAATAACACACTACTGAAATCAAAAGAGAAATCAAAAAATTTCTGGAAACAAATGAACATGACAACACTACATATCGAAACTTATGGGATACAGAAAAAGCAGTGTTAAGATGGAAGCTTATAGCAACTGGTGCTTATATAAAGAAATTGCAAAGATGTTAAATAAGTGAGCTATCAATGCATCTCATAAAGCTAGAAAAACAGCAAGAAACTAAGCTCTAAATCAGTAGGGGGAAAGACATAATTAAAATACGGAAGAAACCAACAAGAGTGAAACAAAAAATATAAATACAAAAGATCAGTGAAATGGAGATCTGATATTTTGAAAAAATAAAATTGATACACCATCTGCCCAACTATCAAAAAAAGAGGGAGAAACCTCAGGTTAGTAAGATCAGAGATGGAAAAGGAAATGTAACAACAGATACCACAGAAATGAAAGCAACCATCAGGAATTACTACAAAGAGCTGTACGCCAATAAGTTGGGAAACAGAAGAAATGGACAGATTCTTGAACACATAAATACACCAAAATTGAGTCATGAAGACATAGAAAAGTTAAACAGACCAATAATCAAGAAGGAGATTGAATCAGTAATAAAGATCCTCCCAACAAAGAAAAGCGCAGAACAAGAGGGTTTGACTGCTGAATTCTACCAAGAAAAAATTTTTTATTTATTTTCATGCAGTTCATAAATACAACTTTAGGAAAGTTGTAATTCTTCCCACCATACCTGCCTTCCCACCCACACTCCTATCCCTCCTCTTCTTCCCTCTGCTGTGCCCAGTCTTGTTTTCTACTAAGGTCCATTTTCATTTAACTTTATACACAGAATATTAACTCTATTATAGTCTATCACACTTTTAAAAAATAACTAATTCCACCGGTGCCGTAGCTCAATAGGTTAATCCTCTGCCTAGCGGCGCCAGCACACCGGGTTCTAGTCCCGGTCGGGGCACAGGATGCTGTCCCGGTTGCCCCTCTTCCAGGCCAGCTCCCTGCTATGGCCTGGGAGTGCAGTGGAGGATGGCCCAAGTGCTTGGGCCCTGCACCCCATGGGAGACCAGGAGAAGCACCTGGCTCCTGCCTTTGGATCAGCATGGTGCGCTGGCCGCAACGTGCTGGTCACGGCGGCCATTGGTGGGTGAACCAACGGCAAAGGAAGACCTTTCTCTCTATCTCTCTCTCTCACTGTCCACTCTGTCTGTCAAAAAAAAAAAAAAAAAAAACCTAATTCCAATTCTTCTCAAGCTATTCAAAACAAATGAAAGGAAGGGAATCCTCCCAAACTCCTTTTTTGAAGCCAGCTTCACCTTAATTCCAAAACCAGAAAAAAAGACACAACAAAGAAAGGAAACTCCAGACCAATATCCCTGATGAACAGAAATGCAAAAATCCTTGACAAAAGGCTAGTTCATAAAATCCAACAACATATCAGAAAGATCATTCACCCAGACCAAGTGGAATTTAATTAATTTATTTTTTATTTTTGACAGGCAGAGTTAGACAGTGAGAGAGAGAGAGACAGAGAGGAAGGTCTTCCTTTTCTGTTGGTTCACCCCCCAAGTGGCTGCTAAAGCTGGCGCATTGCAGCCAATGTGCTGCACCCATCCGAAGCCAGGAGCCAGGTGCTTCTTCTGGTCTCCCATGCCAGTGCAGGGCCCAAGGACGTGGGCCATCCTCCACTGCCTCCGGGGCCACAGCAGAGAGCTGGACTGGAAGAGGAGCAACAGGGACAGAATCCAGCACCCCAACCAGGACTAGAATAAATATAAACAAGTAGTTGAAAGATCTCTACAATGAAAATTATGAAATATTAAAGAAAAAAATAGAAGAAAACACAAAAATGGAAAAGTTTTCTATGTTCATGGATGGGAAGAGTTAATATCATCAAATTGTCCATACAACTGAAATTCTGGATTCTTTTTATTGTGATCCCAATCAAAATACCAATGAAATTCTTCTCACATGTACAAAAGAATGATGTAAATTCATATGGAAACACAAGAGACTCTGAATGGCTAAAGTAATCTTTAAAAGCAAGAACAAAGCTGGAGGCATCACAATATCAGATTTCAATATATACTACAAGTAGTTATAATAAAACTGTCTGCATAAAAATATGTAGACAAATAGAATAGAATAGAAACTCCAGAAGTCAATCCACATGTCTACAACCAACTATAACAAAGGAGTTAAAATCAATCCCTGGAACAAGGACAATCTCTTCAACAAATGGTTCTGAGAAAATTGAATCTCTGCATGCAGAAGTATGAAGCAAGACCCCTACCTTACACCTTATAAAAAATCAATTCAAAATGTATCAAGGATCTCAATCTATGACCTGATACCATCAAATTACTGGAGGAGAACATTGGAGAAACCTTACATGATATTGGTATAGGCCAAGACTTCTTGGAAAAGACTTCATAAGGCAGACAATCAAAGCAAACATAGACAGATGAGATTACATCAAACTGAGATGCTTCAACACTGCAATGGAAACACTCAGCAAAGTAAAGAGGCAATGGAATGAATGGGAGAAAATATTTGCAATCTGTGCAACTAATAAAGTATTAATATATTGAATTTATAAAGAGCTCAAGAAACTCAACAACACCAAAATAAATAATCCAGTTAAAAAATGGGTAAAGGAGTTGAAAAGGCATTTTTCAAAAGAGGAAATTCAAATGGCTAACAGACCCAAGAAAAAATGCTCAAAATCACTAAAAATTGGGGAAATGCAAACAAAAACCACAGTGAGTTTTTCATATCACCCCTGTTAAAATGGCTTTCATACAGAAATCAACAAACAATAAATGCTGGTGAGAATGTGAGGAAAAAGGTACCCTAATCAGCTATTAGTGGGAATGTAAACTAGAATGGCCACTGTGGAAGACAGTATGGAGAGACTTCAAAAAGCTGAAAATAGATCTACCATATGATCCAGGTATCCCTCGCCTAGGAATTTACCCACATGAAATGAAATAAGTTTATGAAAAAGTTATCTGTGCACCTATGTTTTTTGTAGCTCAATTCACAATAGCTAAGATATGTATCAATCTAGATGTCCATCAGCTGATGCCTGTATAAAGTAATTGTGATATGTGTGTGTGTTTGATGGAATAATACTCAGCCAGATAAACGAATGAAATTCTGTCTTTTACAAAGTTGGATGTAAGTGGAAACCATTATTCTTATTAAAATTAGCCAATCCCAAAAACACAAATACAGTATGTTTTCCCTGATCTGTGTTAACTAATAGAATACCAAAAAAAAAAAATGTAATGTATAGGAGTGAAATTGATATTTTGAGATTCAATGATTGTTTATAGCACTTGTCTCTACCATTGAGAACTGTTTTTTCTTCTTACTATTTGTGGAATTCTTTACATAGTATAGGGTTAATCTTATGAATTAAAAATAAACTGAGGCCGGCGCTGCGGCTCACTAGGCTAATCCTACGCCTTGCGGCGCCAGAACACTGGGTTCTAGTCCCGGTCAGGGCGCCGGATTCTTTCCCGGTTGCCCCTCTTCCAGGCCAGCTCTCTACTGTGGCCAGGGAGTGCAGTGGAGGATGGCCCAAGTGCTTGGGCCCTGCACCCCATGGGAGACCAGGATAAGCACCTGGCTCCTGCCATCGGATCAGCGTGGTGCGCCGGCCGCAGCGTGCCGGCCGCAGCGGCCATTGGAGGGTGAACCAACGTCAAAAAGGAAGACCTTCCTCTCTGTCTCTCTCTCTCACTGTCCACTCTGCCTGTCAAAATAAATAAATAAATAAATAAACTGAAAGGAGATCATTGTAAAAATTAAGAAAGGAAAAAATAGAGGAGGGAGGAGGAAGCGTGGGAGTATTAGCAGGAGGGAGGATAGGGTGAGAAGTATCACTGTGTTCCTAAATCCGTATATATGAAATACATTAAATTTGTTCACCTTATAAAAATGTTTAAAAATAAATAAATAAATAAACTAAGAGAAAACTAGCAAACTGTTTTCAAAAGTAACTATGGCTTTTTGCTTCCCTCAGCAATGCCTGAGATTCCCAATGACTCTCATCCTATCAACAGTCTTTTGGGTGGTAGCCTTTCTGTTGGATATGCAATTATTTCACCTTCAAATGTAGTTTGAGTTTCTCTAATAGCCAAAGCTAACAAACATGCTTTCGTGTGCCTGCTGCTTATTTGTATATCTTCTTTTCTGAAGCACAAAAACATAGTTTTTGTCCATTTTAGTAAAATACTTTTAATTTTAGTATTGAATTGTGAAAGTTCTTTAGGTTTTCTGGGCACAAGTTCTTGAAGAAAATTGAATTTTTCAGTTACATTCTCTCAATCTTTTACTTTTCATTCATTTCCTTAACTGTGTCTTTTAAGGTGCAAGAGACTAATGCTGCTAAGCCTAATTTATCATTTTTTTTCTTTTATGGTTCATGACTTCAGTGTCCAAGCTAAAATCTTTTTCCCTCTAATTTCTTCTACCATATGGTTTGTAGTACTTATGTTTACATATATGAACCATTTTAAGTTAATTTTTGAATAAGGTGTAAAAGTATGGGTCAGGTTTACTCTTTTCTAAAAACACTGAAACAGTTTGTATTTAAACATAATTGGATTTTCTCAAGGTCATCTGAAACAAGAAACAAGGAAGAATAGGCAGACCTGTTCTGACGAAAGAAAATGATGATGGGGAATATGCCCTATTTGAAGTGAAAAGGCAATATGCAGTTACAGACAGTTAAGTCAGAGTCTGACAGGTCAACACAAAAGCTAAAAGGCCAAGAAACAAAACCAAACACGTGTAACAATGCAGAAATCATAAAGGTGGTAATTTAACTGGAATAGCCACAGCTGTATTCAATAAGTGAACTTGGAATAACTGCCTTACTATAGAAGGGAAAGCCCCACAATTTTATAATGGATCATAAATCTAGGCAAATAATTATATAATTTTGAAGGTAAAGGAAGTCTATCTAATATTAGCATTTCATTCATTCATTCACTATAGAAATAGCTGTTAACAATCTTCTGTTGCCCAGGCAGGGTTATATAACCCACTTCCAGGCCCTGGGAGTGGGGCATCAGGGAGCAAAGCAATGTCCTTCTTGTCCCTATGGAGCTTACTCTTTTCCTATAGTTGGGAGACCCACCATAAGCTTGTTAGCACCGAATGAAACTACAGTCAAAAAACATAATGCTAAAAAAAAAAAAGCTCCTTCTTCCCAAATCACTATAATCTTACATATGCAGGGCTGGCACTGTGATGCAGCAGATTAAAGCTCTGGCCTGAAGCTCCAGCATCCCATAGAACGCTGGTTCCAGTCCCGGCTGCTCCTCTTCTGATCCAGCTCTCTGCTGTGGTCTGGGAAAGCAGTGGAAGATGGCCCAAATGCTCGGGCCCCTGCACCCACATGGGAAACTGGGAAGAGGCTCCTCGCTCCTGACTTTGGAATGGCACAGCTCCAGCATTACGACCATCTGGGGAGTGAACTGGCACATGGAAGACCTCTCTCTCTGTCTCTACCTCTCTCTGTAACTCTTTCAAATAAATAAAATAAATCTTTAAAAAAATCTTACATATGTATATAAATATAAAAATAAAGCTGAATTACATGCTCTAAATAAAGCAGCAATGATCTCTGGGTAGTAGGATTATGGAAATTTTCTTTTTTGTAGAGCTATGATTTTTTTTGTCCCTAACATAAATATATTACTATGTAAACGATAATAGATAAAAAATTCCCAAATGAATTAAAGTAGTACAGCCTCAAAATTCAATAAAAACAAACTTTTAAATATCTTAAAATGCTTTCTATTTATTTATTTGAAAAGACAGAGAAAGAGAATAGAATCATAAAGGCTGGGAGAGATCTTGCATCCATGGTCCACAAAAGCCAGACTGGGTCATACTGAAGCCAGAAGCCAAGAACTCAATCTCAATCTCCCACATAGTTGTCAGGGACCCAAGTAGGTGAGTCATCACTTGCTACCTTCCAGGCTATGCATCAATAGGTAGCAGGAATCTGGAGCAGAGCTGCGACTCAGCCCCAGGAACTTCAGTATTGAATATAGGTATCACAAATGGTGCCATAATTGCCACACCAAACATCCATCATTAGTTAATTCCATATAATACTGCATTTAGTGAATTCTGAAATGCTGTGGAAATTATTAAGGAGTTATTTAAGCAGAACTATAATTCAGAGAATATTTTATTCTTTTCCTACTACCACTACTCCTGCCTTTTATTAGTTTCCTCCTGGGAAGTTAAAGGAAATCTATGAGAATGTTTTTTGTTGTTGTTGTTGCTCAAAACAACTTCTAAAAAGCGTAACAACAGTGATGCATTGTTATCAATCAAATTTTAGCTATTTAATTGACAGCCACACAGTACTTACATTATGTTGTGCCAGACACTTGCCTAAGTGTGTTGAACATAATAGTTCATTTAACTCGCATGTTAATAATCCTTGTTTCATAGATTATGAAACTGCGATGTAAAGAGTGTGATCAAGTTGCTCAAATTCATGCAACGGCTTTTTTTTTTTTTTTTTTTTTTTTTTTTTTTTTTTTTGACAAGTAGAGTTACAGACAGTGAGAGAGAGAGACAGACAAACCTTCCACTGGTTCACTCCCCAAATGGTCGTGCGGCCGGCGCCAGGAGCCAGGTGTTTCTTCCTGGTCTCCCATGCGGGTGCAGGACCCAAGCACTTGGGCCATCCTCCACTGCCCTCCCGGGCGACAGCAGAGAGCTGGACTGGAAGAGGAGCAACCAGATCTAGAATCCGGGCAACGGCTTTTTAAAGACTGACTATTTGAGGAGAATTCATATTGAGTATCTATGTCAAAAGTCATGTAACTATTCCTTCCACTAGTATTGGTTCTACCTGTTGACGCAGTGAAACTTTCATTTCATTATCCCTTGCTTGGCATAGATCAGTGAGTCTCACACTGGAATCAACAGAGAAACCTGGAAACCAATTGATCCTTCTTCTAGAAATTCAGATCTAATTAGTGAAGTCTGAGCACAAAATTTAACGTACTTTTAAATATTAGTTACGTGTGAATTTTTTGAAAATAATTATCTAACTTCTTTAAAATGTATCTCAACTTTAAGGTAACCATTATGAGTGTATTTAGCTAGAAAGTTCTGTCTTGGTTTGGAGCCCTCTTACAGGTAAGAAACAGGGAAAAGCAAAGAAAATATTCAGCAAGTGAAGATACTTATTAGCCAACTTGCCTATTCCTTTAAAGGAAATTCTAAATTTTTAGCACTTTAGAAATAACAGTCCCAAATCAGGGATTAGGAAAGCTTACAGGTTATTAGGAAAGTCTTTTGCAGGAAAATCATAGCTGTTAGACTGCTGCTGGGAAAGCTGAGTTTCACTGAAAGAATCTCTTAATTATCTTTCCTATTGCTGAAGCCGCAGTTAACATATAGACAGAAAGAATGTCCTTCTATTTAATGAAGTCCCAAATACTGTGTCATTTAATAAGGAATTATTTAAATGGAACTATTATTCAGAGGATAATTTTTTTTTCCCTACTACCATTGCCCCTGCCTCCATTTTATTAGTTTCCTAGTGGGAGGTTAAAAGAAACCTATGAGGATATGTTGTGTTCTCTGACCATATTCCTTACTTAAATTTGCACTTAATTGGTACAAAAATAAATAGATTAAAACCCTGGTAGGTTCTGATTAAGAAACTTCTTAAACAGGTTACAAATTGTTTAACTCTACTCAGATTCTAGCTGTTTTCTTGACTCTTTAATGCCATAATTAATATGAATAAAATTAAAGTTCATGGGTATTTGTTTATATTTAGTATGTATTTGTATTTAATATGAATGAGCATAGTATTCAGTTCTGGGATATAAAGGTGTGTAATGCAGATTTGGATCCTAGGCACAGAACCTTATGATCTAGTTAGAGGAAGATGAACACACACTTATAAAATGTGATAAGTACCCTATTAGAAATGTGAACTGAACTCAGCCAGGCTTGGCAGCCCAAAGCTTCTGGGAGCAAGTGTGCAGACCTGCATATGGGGATGAATATAAATAAAGAATCAAAAATATTTTGATGTCGCTTTAATTATTTAAGAATCTGGAGAATGGTGGGAGAAAGTGGGGGGATAAATTAAATCTCTTTAGGGATATGGATAGAATACAAGAATATAGATAAATTAATCTGGGTCTGATTTACATCTTCAAAATAAGAAATTTTGGGCAAGGATGTTAATAATAAAGGCAAGAGTCAGGCATTTAGCCTAGCAATTAAGATACCTGTTCAGATGCCCACATCCCATAGCAGAGTGCCTGAATTCGATTTTTGCCTGTGGTTCCTGTTTCCAATTTTCTGCTAATGTAGACACTGGAAGGCAGATGGTGATGGTTCAGGTACTTGGGTTTCTGCCACCCTCATGGGAGACTTGAATTGAGTTCACAGCTCTTGGCTTCAGCCTAGTCAAGCCTTGGACATTAGGAGATGTATCTCCTCCCACTTTGAATCAAATCTAATTATAATAATCCCAAAAGTTGTTATTTGCCTTTTTTCCAATTTTTAGGAAATATTCCTAGTTCAGTGTCAGATAGGATGACTATATGCCCCATATCTTGCTACTTTTACACCTGAACTTGGAGTCATACAAGTGTAATAATATAGTAGCTAGCCTTTCATGAATTGCTGCCTTCATTTGGAAAAGCACTTCTAAATTTCATGCAGCTTGTTGCATGCATCTGTAGTCATTTTTCTTTTTATTTTTAAGGAATATGTCAATGTATGAAAGTGCCAAATTTTATTATACATTAACATATGCTGTTTACTGATTTGTGCCAGTAAATCTGCACTTTGTTTATTTCCTTTCCCTGGTATACTGAATAGGGTTTCTGTTACAAAGTTGAATAGAAGTAATGATAGCACACATCTTTAGCTTTATCTCAACCATGGGAAAAATTATTCAGTCTCTAATATTAAGTATAGTGCTAACTGCAAGCATTTGAGGCTGACTCTTTCTCTCATGGGCTCCAAGAAATTCTCTCCATAACAACAGTCTCCTAGTGGCTATCTTGACATTGAGAGATGGTTCTCCTCTGGCTAGATGGGAACTCTCTTTGGTTCCCTTTAAAATAATTCTTGTACCTGTTCTTTTCCAATGAGATCTTCCAATCCATGAGAAATACATGTAACTCTGAACAGTTATCAGCTGTCTGTGGTGCTGTCACAACTCTCTCTGACACTAGGAGCATCTCATAAACATTATTCAACCATTTCACCCAAGTTCCTGGCTGTTCTATAGGTGACCTAATTGAGCAAGTTCTATACGTGATTTAATTGAAACACTTTTATGGAATACATGAAGGAAAGTAACACTCAATGGCAAGGAAAACATCACAATAATAACAACATTTTCCAAAGACATTCTCTCTCTCAGCATATTCAAACTCAGTAGTAACCGTGGGTTGAAGACCTTAAAATTTTCTCAGCCAAATTTTGTAAATCCTGAATGTGGATCAAATGTTTTATTTTGAAAGGTGGAGCTATTTCTTCTAATGTTTTATTTTTTGGAGAACTTTATTTATTTATTTTATTTTTTAAAAGGTTTATTTATTTATTTGAACATCAGAATTACAGAGTATGAGAGACAGAGAGAAAAAATGTCCATCCTCTGATTCACTCCCAGCCAGCACAGAGCCATATCAATTAAAAGGATAGCAATTAAAGGAATAGCAATGTGCATATACATCCACAATAAATATACCACACAAATTTCTATGATTTAAGAATTGCTAAGGAAGTTATTAACTGAATACTAGAGATTAGATTAGATAAAACTAACAGATTTTCAAAAAGAAAGTAGAGTGGGGTCTATATCTAAGCTTTTAAAAGTAGAACCTTGCTTTGAAGTGAAATATTTTATCACCCATTTAATATGTTTACTCAAGTCCACCTAAGTACCAATGAAAATATACACACTGAATGTATTATAATTTATTTCTCTGATGTATTGTCAAGGGAGAAAGAAACAATAAGAAATTAAACAAATAAATGACCATAGTCATTTTGTATAGCGGTAAGTATATGAAAAGTAGGAATATATGATATTGAATGAGAAGGCATGGGAATAGGGTATATTGAATAGACTTGAATCACTCCCTAAGGAGTTGACATTTGAATTGAGACAAACGACAAGATGGATCCATCTCTAAGAAGATATGGTGGCAGCTTCTATCAGGCAGAAGAAACAGAAAATGAGAATGCCTCAAGGCAGGAACATGCTTGATAAATTAGTAAATTAACACAAGGCCAATTGTGACGGTGGTATAATGATGGAGGTGGTGCGTAGTAGATGATAAGGTCAGGCAGGCAGAAGCCAGTTCATGTGGAGCTGTGAAGGTTGCAATAAGCATTAGATTTATTCTAAGTGCACAGAAAGTCTTTTGGAGGACTTTGAGCCAGGGAACGACATATTCTAATCAATGGATTTAAGATATCATTCTCTCACTATGCAAAGATTGAATTCTAAGGAGCAAGAATAGAAGCTGGAAGACCAATTAGGAACTATTTCTGTGGTTCAAGTGGGAGATGATAATGACCCAGACGTGGCAGTGAAGATGGACAGAATTGGAGGGATATAGTATATATTTTATAGGTAGAGTTTGTAAGATTTATTTGGGGATTGGATTTAAAATTTGAACAAAGAGAGTAACTCTCAGTCTTCAGCAAAATAGCCAGTTGAGAATCCTGGATCAGAAATAGCTTTAGGATGCAACTTTGCAAAAGATAATTCTTGGAAGCCCATTAGACATTCAAGAAGAGGTGTCAAGTATACAGTTGTATATCTTTCATAGTCAAGAGGTCAGTGGAAAGATTATTGTTGGATATATGAATTGTATATTCAATGGCATTTTGATAAGAGTCAAGGGGCTAGAAATCTTGAAAAAAGAATATGGACTGAAAAGTCCAAGGTTTGAATCCTGAAACTCCAGTGTTTACAGACAGAACATAAAATGTAATACCAGATGAAGTAGACTACAGGGAGAAACCACTGAGATAGCAGAAAATCAGATGAATGTGCACCATAGAAACCAAGAGAGTAAAATGTATCACAAAAGAGAACAGCCAATTTTAGTATAATATTTCTGACAGAATAAGATAAAGAGAGAAAAATGACCTTTGGAGCACATATGACTGCTAACTTTTTAAATCATGTCTAAGTATCTCTCCATCAAGAAACAAAGGTGAAGTGAATCCAATTTGTTTTGGGATATAATCCCAGGCATAAGGAATGGAATACTGAAAGCAACAAAAAAAAAAGAGGGAAAATCAATACAAGCCATGCATTAATTTCACACAAATTTTCCTGGAACTTCAGAAAAGCTACTGTAGACTGTGCCTTAGAACTGATTATTTGAAACACAGAAAGATAGTCATCATTATGAGAAAATGTAAAGACAGAAAATCTCCTAGTAAAAGTACAGAAGATATCCAAAGAAAACAATATAAAATTTACAGAAAAATAGCAGGGTCAAGTCATTACTTATCAATAGTAACCTTGAATGTAAATGGCCTAAACTCTTCAATTAAAAGATGTAGGCTGGAGGCCGGTGCTGCAGTGTAATGGGTAAAGCCACTGCTTGCAGTGCCAGCATCCCATATAGACCTAGTTCGAGTCCCAGTTGCTCCACTTCCAATCCAGCTCTCTGCTATGGCCTGGGAAAGCAGTAGAGGATGGCCTAAGTCCTTGGGCCCCTGCACCCATATGGGAGACCCAGAAGAAACTTCTCATCTCTGGCTTCAGATTGGCCCCACTTCACCTGTTGCGGCTATTGGGGAGTGAACCAGCAAAAGGAAGACCTCTGTCTCTCTCTCTTTCTCTCTCTCTCTCTCTCAGCCTCTGTCTCTCTGTAACTCTGCCTTTAAAATAAATAACTAAATCTTATTTAAAATAAAGATAAAGGCTGGCTGATTAAAAAATAAGACCCTGGGGGCATGCACTGTGGCATAGTAGGCAAAGCTTGCACCTGCAGCACCAGCATCCAATATAAGCGATGGTTCATGTCCCAGTTGTTCCTCTTCCAATCAAGTTCTTTGCTTATGGCCTGGAAAAACAGTGGAAGATGGCCCAAGTACTTGGGCCCCTGCACCCACGTTGAGACATACTAGAAGCTTCTGGCTCCTGGCTTCAGACCAGCATAGCTCCAGCCACTATGGCCATTTGGGGAGCAAACCAATGGATGGAAGAACTTTCTCTCTTTCTCTCCCTCTCTTTGTCTATATTTCTGCCTCTCAAATAAATAAATAAAATCTTAAAACAAAAATAAGACCCATCTATTTGCTGCCTACAAGACACACCTCACCAATAAAGATACAAACAGACTAAAAGTGAAAGGATAGAAAAAGATATTACATGCTAATGGAAAGCATAAAGGGAATGTGCGGCCATCCTAACAACAGACAAAATAGACTTTAACACAAAAACTGTTAAAAGAGGCAAAGTAGGGCATTTTGTAATGATTAAGGAATCAATCCAATAGAAAGATATGACTATAATTATTGTGTATGCACCCAACTGCAGAACACCTGGCTATTTAAAACAAATGTTAATGGATCTAAAGGGAGACATAGACTTCAACATAATAGTAATGTGAGACTTCAACATTCCATTTTAATCAATGGGCAGATCATGTAGACAGAAAATAAACGAAGAAACAACAGAACTAACCAACACTATGGATCAAATGGACCTAATAAATACCTATAGACCCTTTCATCCCACAATTGAAGAATATAATTATTTTCATCAATACGTGGGACTTTCTCTAGGATAGACCATATGGTAGGCCATAAAACAAGTCTCAGCAAATTCAAAAAAATTAAAATCATACCATGCATCTTTTCTGACCACAATGGGATGAAGCTGGAAATTAATGTCAAGAATTACTAGAAAACATGAAAACACATGGACACAGAATAACATGCTTCTGAATGAACATGGCAGAGAAGAAACCAAAAGGGAAATAAAGACTCCTATAAATGAATGAGGTGACAATAAAAGATATCAAACTTATGGGATATAGCAAAAGCAATGTTAACAGGGGAGTTTATAGCAATTGGAGCCTACATCAAGAAATTTGAAGTTCACCAAATAAATGAGCTATCAGTGCATCTCAAAAAGCTAGAAAAACAACAAACTAAACCCAAAAATATTAGAAGGACAGAAATAATTAAAATTAGAGAAGCAAGAAACAAAATTAAACCATAAAACACAAAATATTGGTAAAATGAAGAGCTGATTTAAAAAAAAAATAAACAAAATTGATACACCATTGGTCCAACTAACCAAAAAGAAGAGGGAGAAGACTCAAATCAATAGAATCAAAGTTGAAAAAGGAAATATAACAACAGATACCATAGAAGTGAAAGAATAATCAGGAATTACTACAAAGGGCTGTATGCCAACAAGTTGGGAAACACAGAAGAAACCGACAGATTCCTGGGCTCACAAAACCTACCCTAATTGAGTCATGAAAACAAAGAAAACTTAAACAGACCAATAACCAAGACAGAGACTGAATCAGTAATAAAGCCCTTCCCAACAAAGAAAAGCCCAGTATTAGATGGTTACACTGTTGAATATTACCAGACATTTAATGAAGAACTGACTCCAATTCTTCTCAAGTTATTCAAAACAACGGAAAGAGAGGGAATCCTCTAAACTCCTCTATAAAGCTGGTATCACCTTAATTCCTAAACCAGCAAAAGAAAGAACAGAGAAAGAGAACTGTAGGCCAATAACCCTGAAGAACACAGAAGCAAAAATGCTCAACAAAATACTAGCTAATTAAACCCAACAATACATCAGAAAGATTATTCACCCAGAGCAAGTGGGATTTATTCCTGCTATGCAGGGATGTTTCAACGTTCTCAAATCAATAAATATGATATATCAAATAACAAATTGAAGAACAAAAACCTTTTAATTATTTCAAATGACACAGAGAAAGCATTTGATAAAATACAACATCCTTTCAGGATGAAAACCTTAAGCAAATTGGGTTTAGAAGAATATTCCTCAAGACAACCAAGGCAAGTTATGACAAACCCACAGCCTGCATCATATTGAGAGAAAAAGTTAAAAGCATTCCCACTAAGATCTGATGAGGATGCCCACTCTCACCATTGCTATTCAAAGTAGTACTAGATGTTTTAGCCAAAGCCATTAGGCAAGAAAAAGAAATCGAAGAGATACAAATTGGAAAGGAGGGAATCAAATTATTCCTATTTGCACATGAATGATTCTATATATAGGAAAATGAAATGACTCCACTAAGAGACTATTGGAATTCATAAAAGAAGTTTGATAAAGTGGTATGATACAAAATTAACATACAAAAATCAATAGCCTTTGTATATATAGAAAATACCATATCAGAGAAAGAACTTTTAAGATCAATCCCATTCACAATAACTACAAAACATTTAAAAACCTTGGAATAAATTTTACCAAGGAAGGCTAAGAACTCTACAATGAAAATTACAAAACATTAAAGGAAGAAGTAGAAGAAGATAAAAAGAATGGAAAAGTCTTCTATGTTCGTGGATTGGAAGACAATATCATCAAGATGTTCATACTGCTGAAAGCAATTTAGAGATTCAATGTGATTCCAATCAAAATACTAATGAAATTCTTTTCAGATCTAGAAATTGATGCTAAAATTTTTACAGAAACACAAGCGATCCTGAATAGCTAAATCAATCTTATACAACAAAAACAAAACTGGAGGAATCACAATACTAGATTTCAATATATACTACAGGGCAGTTATAATCACAACAGACTGGGACTGGCAAAAATTTGATGTGCAGACTGGTGGAACAGAATAGAAACTGCAGAAATCAATCCATGCATCTACAACCAACTTATCTTGGAAAAAGGAACCATAATCAATCCCCAGAGCAAGGACAGTCTCTTTAACAAATGATGATGGGAAAACTGGATCTTTGCATGCAGAAATATTAAACAAGACTCCTACCTTACATCTATAATAGCAACTCAAAATGGCTCAAGGACCTAAATCTATGACCAAGTACCATCAAATTACTAGAAAACACATCAGAAACTTTGCAAGACATTGGCATAGGCAAAGAATTCTTGGCAAAGAGCCCAGAAGCCCAGGCAATCAAAGCCAAATTTCACAAAGGAGATTACATCAAACTGAGAAACTGGCACTATGAAAGAAACACTCTGAAAAGTGAAGAGACAACTAACAGAATGGGAGAAAATATTTTTAAACTATGCAACTGATAAAGGATTAATATCCAGAAACTATAAAGGACTTAAGAAACTCAGCAACAACAACAAAAAACATTCCAGTTAACAAATGGGCAAGGGATTCGAACAGGCATTTTTCAAAATAGGACATTTAAATGGCCAATAGACACATGAAAAAAATGCTCAGGATCACTAGCCATCAGGGAATTGCAAATCAAAACTACAATGTGGTTTCACCTCACCCCATACATTCTGTAATGGCTCACCTCACCCCAGCCATTCTGTATGGCTCTCATACAGAAATCAACAAATAAATGCCAGTAAGGATGTGGCAAAAAATGTACCCTAATCCGCTGTTAGTGGGAGTGCAAACTATTGCAGCCATTGTGGGAGACAGTATGGAGATACTTCAGAAAGCTGAAAATAGATCTACCATATGACCCAGAAATCCCATGTTGGAAATTTACCCAAACATAATGAAATCAGTATATTAACAAGTTATTTGTACCCCCATGTTTACTGCAGCTCAATTCATAATAGCTATGATATGGAATCAACCCCAATGTATATCAACTGATGACTGGATAAAGAAATTATGGTGTATATACACTATTAAATACTACTCAGCCATAAAAAATTAATTCCTGTCATTTGCAACAAAATGAATGAAACTGGAAACCATTATACTTAGTGAAATAAACCAGGCCCAAAAGACAGATAGCATTTGTTTTCCCTGATCTGCGGTAACTAACAGAGTACCTAAGAGATAATGTACAGGAGTAAAATCGACATTTTGAGATTTGATGATTTTTTTCAGCCCTTGTCTCTATGTTGAGGAACAGTGCTTTTCTTTAATACTATTTGTTAAACTCTTTACTTAATGTAAGGTTATTCTTATTGGTATAAAGCAAACTGAAAATAGATCTTTGTAAAAATTAACAGTGGGAATAGGAGAGGGAGGAGGAAGAAGGATGTGAATGTGGGCTGTAGGAAGGGTAGAGTGGGAAGTATCACTACATTCCTAAATCTGTACACATGCAATAATGAAGTCTGTGTACCTTATATAAAATTTTTTTAAAAAGAACAAAAGGGGCCGGCATTGTGGCATAGCAAGTAAAGTTGCCACCTGCAGCTCAGAATCCCATATGGGTGCTGGTTCAAGACCCAGCTGCTCCACTTCTGATCCAGCTCTCTGCTATGGCCTGCGAAAGCAGTAGAAGATGGCCCAAGTGCTTGGGCTCCTGCACTTGTGTGGGAGACCCAGAAGAAGCTCCTGCCTCCTGGCTCCTGGCTAATGGCTTCAGATTAGCCCAACTCTGGCCACTGCAGTCATTTGGGGAGTGAACCAGTGGATAGAAGACTTCTCTCTTTCTGCCTCTGTCTCTCTGTTAATTCTGTCTTTCAAATAAATAAATCTTTAAAAAAAAGAACAAAAGAAAACTATTGTTTGTTGAATGGAAAACGGGAGTATTCATCTATGGGTTCCCCTCTCCCATCATTCAAGGGTTGTCCATGACGTGTAAAGTTCTTGGCATTCTCAGATGTTTATTATCTCTACTATACCACAATGACAGCCCCAGTTTCTACAAAACATTAACATTGAAGAACTAGTTGAGCAAACATTAGTCCTCACTGTTGCAATTGAGACTGAAGCTTCAATTTGTTCAAAAATAGACTTCAGTATCCATAAATATCAAAAGGGTAATAAGATCTTATGAACAACTTTAAACCAATCAATTTGATGACCTGGATGAAAAAGATTGGCAGAAAGATAGAAGCTACAAAATCTCACTCAAAAAGACATAAATAACCAGAATTGATCTGTATTCACTAAAGAGATTAAGTTTAGAATTAAAAACATTTCCATGAAGAGAATGCCAGGCGTCTGTGAATTTCTATGAATATTTACAGAAGAAATAATATTAACTATTTGCTCTACTCAAATCATTCCAGAAAAAAAAAGAGATGAGAATATTTCTGAACTTATTCTGTGACAATTAATTTCCTGACATCAAAATCAGTAAATCAGTCAATTACAAGAAAGCAACAGACCAGTATTCCTTCAGCATGTAGATATAAATATTCTTCTTATTCAGAGATTCAAATATGACCATCTAAAAAAGGACTAACACACCACAACCCCATGTCATTTATCTCAGGAGCGCATGGTTAGTGTAGCACTTAAAAATAATCAGCTGAATTCACCATATTAGCAAACAAACTGAATCATATGATTATCTCAAAAATCACAAACCATCGGCCGGCGCCGCGGCTCACTAGGCTAATCCTCCGCCTAGCGGCGCTGGCACACTGGGTTCTAGTCCCGGTCGGGGCGCCGGATTCTGTCCCGGTTGCCCCTCTTCCAGGCCAGCCCTCTGCTGTGGCCAGGGAGTGCAGTGGAGGATGGCCCAGGTGCTTGGGCCCTGCACCTCATGGGAGACCAGGAAAAGCACCTGGCTCCTGGCTCCTGCCATCAGATCAGCCCGGTGTGCTGGCCGCAGCGCGCCGGCCGCGGCGGCCATTGGAGGGTGAAGCAACGGCAAAGGAAGACCTTTCTCTCTGTCTCTCTCTCTCTCACTGTCCACTCTGCCTGTCAAAAAATAAAATAAAATAAAAAGAATAGATGTTGGACTTTCTCATATGATAGTTTGTGATTTTTTTTATTTTTATTTATTTATTTATTTATTTATTTTTTGACAGGCAGAGTGGACAGTGAGAGAGAGAGAGACAGAGAGAAAGGTCTTCCTTTTCCGTTGGTTCACACCCCAGTGACCGCTGTAGCCGGCACACTGCACTGATCCGAAGCCAGGAGCCAGGTGCTTCTCCTGGTCTCCCATGTAGGTGCAGGGCCCAAGGACTTGAGCCATCCTCCACTGCACTCCCAGGTCACAGCAGAGAGCTGGACGGGAAGAGGTGCAACGGGGCAAAATCCGGCGCCCCAACCGGGACTAGAACCCGGTGTGCCGGCGCCGCAGGCGGAGGATTAGCCTATTGAGCCGCGGCACCAGCTCCAACATCTATTCTTGATAAAAACCCTCAACTAAACTTTATGCCTCCTTGGTAAATATCTTTGAAATATCTACAGGTACTTTATTTAATGATAGGAGACCAAACGCTTTCTCAATAAAATCAGAAATAAGATAGTAATATACATTATTAACCATTTATTTTCAATATTTTACTGAAAGTTTCAATCATTGAAATAGGTTAGAAAAGAAATATAAAAGACTTCATATTATAAAGGAAGAAATAAAAATCTCTTTAACTCAGGCAATAACTCTGTAGAAAATACTTTGGAGTACATGAAAAGACACTAGATCCTATAGGTGAATGTCAGTTCCAAGATGTATTTAATATTTCCAAATTGATTGTATTTTTTGTATAGTAGCAATCAGAAATTAAAATAAATTTGAAATAAAGAACAAAGTGTGAGACAAAGTCTGACTGATTTCAAGACATAAACCTGCATTGATCAAAAGAATATGCACTTTATTTGGTTTCAAGGCTGACAAATAGACAAACAGAATGGAGCAAAGATTCTAGAATTATACTACACTTATGGACAAATATTGACAAAAATATTGTGAAGAGAAAGGATAACTTTCTTTAGCAAATGGTACCAGAACAATGAGTATCCTACACAAAAAAGAAATGAAAATAAGAAGAATTTTATTCCATCCCTCACACCTTAGTCAGAAAGTCAACTCAAAATAATTATTGACACAAATGAAAATTCAAAAGCTACAAACGTTCTAGAAGAAATCATAAGTAAAAACTTAAGTGATTTGGGGCTAGGCAATAATTCCCTAAACACCACACCAAAATTTCAGGACATTATGCTGAATGAAATAAGTGAAACACATACACAGAAACATCCCTCACATAATTCTCATAGAGTGAGCTCTATTTCATTCTATAAAACCCAGTTCAAATACTAATACCTCTGAGCAGCTTTCTTCAACTTCCTAATTACAGCCTTCCTTGCTCACTTTGAAAATACTTCATACATCAACTTATAGCTCTGATGCATTATATGGTATTGTTTGTTTATGCATTTTCTTCCTCTAGTGCATTGTTAGCTCCTTGAAGATTAGGCTATATACTTTATTTGTAAACATTTTATCAATATATCAAGCACTTGTCCACCACTGTGTTTGTTCTAAAAACGTATTTCAATGGGTGAAAATATGAATAAAATATAACTGGCTTGAATGAATCTTAGGACATGTTGGAAGAACTCCCTATATTTGATAATATCTCAGTAAGGAACTACTATATCATTGTAAACATTGCCTCCGTAAGCATACACCATATAGATAGAAAAATTAAGCATACAGCAGATAGAGTGAAAAATGCCCTGAGCTAATAAAAAAATGCCCCTAGGGTTAAGAGTAGCACCAAAAGGGTTGCCTGATCTCTTGGCAGTGTAAGTCACTTGTTTGTCCCCTGATATAAGATGACCCCTGAAGATGGCATGCATATCCCTAGGCTACTTGCAATTCTGTTGAGGGAGGCTATATAGATTTCCACTGAGCTATGTAGAAAGATTAAATTGAGCCACAAAAGCTAAAGGACCTGCCTGGGGCTAAAGAAAGAGCCGATATTTGAGTCCTGCAAGCTCTGGCCCCACTCATGTATGTAGCATAACCCTCTTGACTTCAGCAAAGCTGCTAATAGTTTAAGCACTTAGAGTAATAAAGCAGACAATAAAAACAATGCTTTTTCCCAGTAATAGGCCTTTTCCATGGGTGTCAATTTTCTGCAGCAATTTTTCTTCAACAAGCTGAGCGAGCTAATGAAAGATGTTCTCCTTTTTTATATGTATCAAATACCTCTTAGTTCTAAAGCTGATCTTGGAATACCATGCCCAGTGTGAGTCTTGTACTTCCTATTTCAGATTTATAGCCAATTTTGAATTTGCTGCTGCAGCTATTTGTTTCCCATTCTATTTCTCTCGGCTAGCAAACCTATAAATAGTTTACATGTGGTTCAATTTTTAGCTATTTCCTTGTCAAATTCTTAGAATTTGAGCTTTCTAAAATGGCAGGAGTAATCAGAGCTGGACTTAGAGGATGGGAAATGATGCTTGACAAAGGTCTTACTGGAACCTTCTCACCAGCTTATTCTATCCCTACATCATCACATTTTCCTGTGTTTTGACATCCGTGGTTTTCCAGAAATACAGGGGTCCTATTGGCCACTACATCTTTGTGTATTGGCCCAATCAGATCCTGAGTTTCTTTCTTTTCTGTTTTAGTCTAAACTGCCTTTGTGTATGCCTATATTTAATAGTTTTTCTCTTGAGAATCAAGTAATTCATATTTTATGTGAAGTAACTTAATTTTATGATGTGTCTGGTATAAATAGATTTTTTTCTCTCTACTCCACCAAGACAATGACAATTCGATTTTCCATTTATGGTAACATTAATGTAATCTCCTAGAACTTAAGCACATCACTTCTATCTAGTTTCTAACAGCAATCATGTTTGCAAAACACCAGACTGAGTGCAGTGTGGAGACACAGCACCTCTAACATTAAAGGAAACTGTGGCTGAAGAACCAATCATAGGTGAAGGAGAGAGTAAAAACTCCTCATAAAGGCCTCTCATCCTTGTTATACTTGCCGGCTTATAAACCACCAGGCACCTATCTTCAGAAAAGTTGTAAAACTGCCTCTGTATACAAGCATAATGGTGTGTGCTATATTGAAATACTTTGAATCTCACCTGAGGAAAGGTCCTCATTCATGCCATTTTAGTTTGAAAGGCATAATGTTTCATATATGTGTGTGTGTGTGAATGTGTGTGTGTGTGTGTGTATACTAAAAGCCTCGACTGCCTGTCATTAATGATGCCCACATACTTTTTCCCACTGCCAATATTGCTGTCAATCAGGTAAATTAGTGCTAAGGAAAGTGCTATGCTCAACTAAAGCAAACTGGGCCTGAAAGACTTCGTTCCAGTTCCATTGTTCTTAGGTACCATGCTGCTCTAACATAATAGCTATGGAACCAAATCTCTGACATTGCGCATTTTAACTAGAATATTTTGACATTCTGTTTCACTTGTTATACTCATGTCTGAGGGAGAAAAAAGAGAATACTTTCTATTTTGCACAAAAAAGAATATCATTTTTTGGAAGTCACTTTTCAAAGATTTAGTCAAATTCAATTTTTTAGAATCATATACATCTATAAAAAATTCCCCAGAAATATGCGACATGTTAACTCATAGTTTTTATTTCAACTCTTCTTTCCAGCTAAGATCAATCAACCTTCTCCCACTGTCTCTGTAATAAACCTCTACCAAATCTCCTTTGGTAGCTCCTATGAAAATCAAGCCAGGCAAAGGAATTTCTGGATTCCAATTAAAAATATTTATGTTTTCTAAATGCAAATATTGAAATATCATCAGAATACTAATGATACTCTGTACTACTTCTTTTCATCTGTTCTGACAGGGTAGCTTTAGTGCTTATCCAGTGCCTAGATGAGTTAAGGACTCATGTGAGTGCTTATGCTGAAGTGCGTTTTAACCTAAAGAACAGAGGTGAGAGTGCTAGGAATAGAGGACTGAGAGAAGCCAAGGACATTATCCAAAGAATGCTGAAGCTGAGGGTTGTCTTATGACAGTACTCCAGAGACCTCAGAACCCAGTAAGGATTGCTTCTTGTCTTGATCAGAGACATTTCCCTATCACTTAGGGGCAAAGTCAGCTGAGATCATTATAACTGCTCTCATGCCTAATTTGTCGACCCTTCTGTTATTTGTTGAATTATTTTTCAAATGATGCCATCAGCAGATTTTAAACATCCTGAATACAGGATCCCTTTTATTCACTTTTGCATCTCCAGAGCTTAATTTAAAGCCTGGAACATAATAGGAAATCAGTACACACGTGTGGATGTATGGATGGATAGATGAATAGGATAAACACCATGATTAAGCCAATAAGTGGCTCGTGTTAATCCTAACCCTAAATACTGTAATGATAAATCTTTCTATTGCAACTACAAAAGCAGCTTAATAAGGTGTATTACAGCTTCATATTTAAGTAAGACCAAGTTGAGCAAAGATACCAAACAGAATCTTTGTGCTAATTAACTGTCCTCCTTCAGGGGCCAAGTCAGATGCAGTCTCACACAAATGTATGTCTAGGCAAAGTGAATAAAGTCTAAATTTCACCCCCAGCTCAGTTCATTATCCAGGAATCCCCATGCAAAGTGAGACCTGAAAACACCACAGAACACCATTTCCCCAAATTGTTCTTTGAAGATAGGATAATGTTTTAACGATAATAGCTTTCTAATGACTATTTTTTTTTAATTATTTTATTTATTTGAAAGATGGAGTTACAGAGAGAGGTAGAGACACAGAGAGAGGTCTTCCATTCACTCCCCAGATGGCCGCAACACCAGGAGCTGCGCCAATCCGAAGCCAGGAGCCAGGAGCTTCCTCTGGGTCTCCCACGTGGGTGCAGTAGCCCAAGGACTTGGGCCGTCTTCACTGTTTTCCCAGGCCAGAGAGCTGGATTGCAAGTGGTTTCTCGAACCAGTGCCGGCACTTCAGGCCAGGGCTTTAACCCGCTGTGTCACAGTGCTGGCCCCTCTAATGACTATTTAAATTATTTTGATTATTGCTATTCTAAGAAAAGGATCCTTAAATTTTCACTACTTTAAATTAAAAATATATATTCATGCTCTGTTCTCAGGTTTTCAAAGGGGTAATTGAAAACATTCAATAAGGCCACTCCTCTGATTTACCAAATGAGGTTTCTTGACAAACCCCTTTGCTATAGTCAAAACTGAGGCCCGCGCCACGGCTCACTAGGCTAATCCTCCGCCTGCAGCGCCAGCATACTGGATTCTAGTCCCGGTCGGGGCGCTGGATTCTGTCCCAGTAGCCCCTCTTCCCGTCCAGCTCTCTGCTGTGGCCAGGGAGTGCAGTGGAGGATGGCCCAAGTGCTTGGGCCCTGCAACCCAAGGGAGACCAGAAGAAGCACCTGGCTCCTGGTTTCGGATCAGCGCGGTGTGCCGGCCGCGGCGGCCATTGGAGGGTGAACCAATGGCAAAGGAAGACCTTTCTCTCTGTCTCTCTCTCTTACTGACCACTCTGCCTGTCAAAAAAAAAAAAAAAAAACCCACAAAACTGAATGACAAGACCCTTCAATCATGAACCAACAGACATACAGTTATTCAGTTGAAAATCTGCTATAATGCTGCTCACATTCTAGATTTCAGAAAGTTTACAAAAATAGCTAGGAATAAGTAGAGGGCCACAGTGAGGTGTCTCATTCTTTCCCAGCTTGTCCTTCTTTCTCAGAATATTTCTTTGCCCTACATTGTGTTGCCAAACAAAGATGAGTCCTCAAAAATGTTCTATTAGATTTCTATTCATCTCACCTACTTCTAGCGGACACACTCTGCTTTTTATGAGATGAGCAATAAGTGTTAAGTTTTTCAGTGTTTTATTCCAATGGAACAAAGAAAGTTGTGGAGATGTAGTCCATACGATCTGAAAGTGTCACTTACATAGCTCCAGATAAGTCTCACATGCAGAAGGACTGGGAGCAGTATCCCTCCAGCTATAAAACTCTCAATTAAGTCATCTTGGTAGGCTATTTAAAAGAAATCAAACTAATGATGAAGACAATCTACATAAGGAAGTAACTTTTGTGTATATGTTTTTGCATTATAGCTGATTTTAATTTCAAAACTACAAAATAAATACACGGTAATTTTAGAGATATAAGAAGAAAAAGAAATAAATATGCAAAATCAAGGAAAGTAAAACATCTACTGTGACAGCCTTGGTCAATATCACCTTTAGATAGCTCCCCTCTCAATAATGTTGTAAAAACTGGTTCAAGGTCTATGCACTGCTCATAATCAGTGTTTTTAAATCAAAGACACAAAGCACATATCATTCCATGTGGATAGTTAAATATTTGTAGCACCGTTCGTTGCTGTGGTTGTTGTTCTTGTACAAAATCCATTCTCCCTCTTTCATATATTATGTGTTTTTAATAAACTATTTATTATAAAATATTAAGGCAATGTCCAGCTGACTATTTAAAACAGTAACTTTGGAGTTGAATCTTAGAGCACACACTTTACACTTAGAATGAATATGAAAAGACTAGACTAAATATAGTACCGATCAGGGCAGTAATTTAGCCTAGTTGTTAAGATGCCACTTGAGACGCCTGAGTCCTGGGTCCCAAATCAAAGTGCTTGGGTTCAATTCCCAGCTTCAGCTTTGCCCCCAGCTTCCTGCTAATGCAGACTCGGGGAGGCAACAGCTGATGGCCACTGATGGATTTGGCAGGTGATTGAGTTTCTGCCACCTGCACAGGAGTCCTGGATTATGTTCTCAGCTCCTGGCTTTGGTCCCAACCTCACTCACCTCTTTTCAGGCATTTGGAGAACAGATAGGGTATCTCTCTCTCACACACACACTCTCTCTCTTTCTCTGTCTCTCAAGTAAATAAATAAATATTTTAAAATAATAAATATTGTACATATTGTAGCAGAGAATTTTACCTGTTTACCAAAATCGAACTTCTCTTTCTTGGACACAGCCAGACTACTTTCTTCTATCTGCATTGCCATTAAATATAACCATGAATGCGACTGAGCTCCAAGCAGTGGTTGTCAGTGCAATAAGAGTAAATCATATGAAACCTCATAAGCATGATTCTGTACACTTGTTACCCTTTTAAGTTGCTTGGAATGACAGTGATCTTAGGACAATGTGGGAAGTCATGTATTTAAAGATGGTAGAGTTTGCCAGCGCCGCGGCACACTAGGTTAATCCTCCACCTTGCGATGCCGGCACATCGGGTTCTAGTCCCAGTCAGGGTGCCGGATTCTGTCCCGGTTGCCCCTCTTCCAGGCCAGCCCTCTGCTGTGGCCAGGGAGTGCAGTGGAGGATGGCCCAAGTGCTTGGGCCCTGCACCCCATGGGAGAGCAGGAGAAGCACCTGGCTCCTGCCATCAGATCAGCTCGGTGCTCCGGCCGCAGTGCGCCGGCCTCAGCACGCTGGCCGCGGCGGCCATTGGAGGGTGAACCAATGGCAAAAGGAAGACCTTTCTCTCTGTCTCTCTCTCTCATTGTCCACTCTGCCTGTCAAAAAAAAAAAAAAAAAAAAAAAGATGGTAGAGCTTCTGTTAGTCAGCCCAGGGCCCTGGTGACTATAGAGAAGGGCTCAGCTCACATGTTCACCCACACAACACTGTAAAATCCACAAGAAATAAATACCCACTGTGTGTGAGATGCTATGTGTTTTGAGCTCCACTTGACCCTCTAAGCAACAGACTCATTTAAAGCTTTTTTAATTTTTCTTGTCATAATGACATCCAAGATAAGGAATTTTGTAACTTGTTTTACACAACATTGGCAATTGTGATTTTATTGCCTTTTGAATACTCTATCAAACAAATGGAAAATGATGTCACTTATTCTAATTTGCATATTTTAATTATAATGAGGTTGGATGCTTTTTAATGTACTCATTAGTGACTGCATCTGTGATAAAATAGTGAGTCTTCTAATGGCTTACCATCTTAAAAAAGTATTAAGATTAATTTTCAGCAAATTGGAAAATTGGGATGTATTGCAAATAGATCTTCAAATGTTAAAAGGAAATAAAACAGTATGATTAATTTATTTAAAATCATTTTATTCCAAGCAAGAGCTAAGGTGATAAACATTAATTTATATGACTTCAAAGCTTTAGTATAATAGAACAATTTATGGAAAATAAATTTTACATGTTATTATTGACTCATAATCATTAAACACCTTATTAAGGCAGAACAGAACATTGGATGCAACTGCAGCTCTTAAAATTAAGAAAAAGAACTTTAAGGGACATATTTGCCAGTCGTTCCTCTTTACATCATGTTCTGTAGTTGAATGTGCTGTAGTTGTTACTGAGCACATATACACAAATCAGTTAAAGAAAAAAAAAACAGGTAAGGTAAAATAATTGACAAACGAATAGAATTTTAATCACTAGTATCAGTATTTCCTGTTACTTGTTCATCTTCCTTCCCCTTTAGAGGAACCAAACTTTCAGTCCTATAGACAGATATCCTCAAGGCAAAAACAAATGTGAGGGTTTCAAAAGCCTAGCTTTGAGGTTTACTGAGGACCTAGAATGCTCAATCAAAAGCCCTGCCTTTGGATAGGCTCAGCCCCGGCCTTTGCAGCCATTTGGGGACTGAACCATTGGATGGAAGACTTTCTTTGTCTCTCTCTCTGCCTCTGCCTTTCTGTAACTCTTTCAAGTAAATAAATACATCTTAAAAAAAAAAAAAAAAAGCAAGATGTAAAGGAGACTGCCACCGACACTGAAACCAACAAAGAAGCAAAGGGTTTCCTTGAGTACCTATGGGTGCCTGAATGAGGTAAATCCTAAAACTTGGCAATCACTCCACAAATCTCTTGTGCAGGAATAACAGCATCACCCTAAGTTTGGGAGAACAGGAAGCAAAACCCTGTAGCCCTTTTCTATGGAGTAGGAAGAATCCCATGGGCAGGCATTTGTCCTAGGGGTTAGAATGCCTGCGTCTCGTATTGAAGCGCTTGGGCTACTTCTCCATTCCCAATTCCAGTTTCTTGCTGCTGTAGATCCTCCAAGGCAGCAGTCACAGCTCAAGAAATTGGGTTCCCACCACTCACACGTGAGACCTAGATTGTGTTCCTAGCTCCCAACCTCAGCTTGGCCCGGTTCCTAGTGAACCAGCAAATGGGACCTTTGCCTTTCTCCCTCTGTCTCATAAATAAATAAATAAATAAATATTTTTCAAAGAAAAGGTGGGTCCTAGAATATAGAAATGATTACATAGAAGGTCTAGGTCTGATGTTTCAAATAGTAGCTATGGTGGGCAGAATAAGGGGTCCTCCCTCCTCCCAAATTCCATAATCCTAATCCCCAAAAACTAAGAATATGTTTCCTTACACAGCAAAAGAAAATTTGCAGATATTATTAATGTTAAGGACTTCAAGAAGGGGCGATTCTTCTGGATTACTTACCTGGACTTGATCTAATGACTGAGCCCTTAAAAGTGAGCAGAGAGATGAGCACTGGTGACCTTCGAAGATGAATGAGGAGGACTATGAGCCAAGGACTGTGTGTGGCCTCCAGAAATTGAAAAAAACAGAAAACAGAATCCCCACAGGGTCTTTAGAAAGGACCATAGCCTGCCAACACATTGATTTTAGCCCAGAGAGATCCATTTCAAACTCCTGACCCACTGAACTTTAAGATAATAAATGTGAGTTGTTTTACGCCTGAGTTTGTGATAATTTCTTACAACAGCAATAGGAAACTAATACAGCTCCCCAAAGGCTAGATCTGGCCTGCTTTGGGAACTTTCACATAAAACCTTATTTACAATTTCTTGAAAACTCAGATCTGTTGACCTTGGACCACATTTGTGCATAGTAGCAATCCACCAGTGCTGAATAATGGCCTGCTCCTTTCCCCAAGACACATTGTACCCTGATTATCACAGTACCATTACCCATATACCTTAAGTATTTATCCATGTAGACACTGCAATTATTTGATTTGTAATATAGATGTAAACATATGGATTCAAAACAGTCTCACATCATTCAGTAGACCCTTAGCATTTTGCAAGTCTAGTAGAATAATTCCACTCTAACTATCGTGGAGATGGTAAAGTCTACAGGTAGCCTCACTAATTCCCTATTTCCCTTTGCCAGTGGAAGAGTGAGAGACCAACAGTTGAGAGTAGTAGCTGAGGGTGCCTTGCAGTGAGAAGTAAAGGACACGACCATGAGAGCATGAACAACTGAAGAGGACATCTCACTTGGATGCCAGCAGCTGCCCATCCTCCACCTTTCGGTGCTGGCACACCGGGTTCTAGTCCCGGTCAGGGCACCAGATTCTGTCCTGGTTGCCCCTCTTCCAGGCCAGCTCTCTGCTATGGCCCGGGTGGAGGATGACCCAAGTGCTTGGGCCCTGCACCCCATGGGAGACCAGGAGAAGCACCTGGCTCCCGCCTTCGGATCAGCGCGGTGCGCCAGCCGCAGTGCACTGGCCGCGGTGGCCATTGGAGGGTGAACCAATGGCAAAGGAAGACCTTTCTCTCTGTCTCTCTCTCTCACTGTCCACTCTGCCTATCAAAAAATAAATAAATAAATAAATAAATAAATAAATAAAAGAAGTTCCCTTACACCTCTGAAGTAAATTTCACCTTGCATACTAATCGACTACTGACCTCATTTTTATCATAAATTAGTTTGCTATTTCTAGAACTTCACATACCGGGAATCATGCACCCTATGATATTTTTGTCTGGCTTCTTTTATTAGTGTAATGTTTTAAAAATTCATATTTTGCATGAATATATTTCTTTTAATTGCTAAGTAGTATTCCATTACATAAAGAAAATAATGTATACATTCACCTATTGACAGATTTGGTCTGTTTCCAGTTTTGGCTGTTAGGAATAAACCTTCTATAAGCACATTTGTATATAAGATTTGTATGAACATATTTGCTTTTTTATGCACACATTTTCAAAAACACTTATTTTATTTATTTAGAAGGCAGATTTACTGAAAGGGAGAAACAGATCTTCCATTCACTGGTGGACTCCCCAAATGACTGCCGTTGCCAGGGATGGGCCAGGCCAAAGTCAGGAGACTAGAACTCCATCTTCATCTCCCACATGGGTGACAGAGAACCAAGGACTTGGGCCACCTTATATTGCCTTCCTGGGTGCATTAGCAGGGAGCTGGATCATAATAAAGCAGCTTGGACTCCAATGGGCATTCATGCGAGATGCCAGTTTTGCAGGCAATGGATTAATCTGCTGTGCCACAACACCAGCCTCTCTATGAACACATTTTAAAAATTGCATGGATAATTGGTATTATAAAAAATTATGCCTGTGTTTCCAAAGTTTTTACACAAAATAACATCCCTTTTCAGAGTGTTCATTTATGGATTTGAGAAGCCAAGACAGAAACACAGGGAGAGATAGAGCACTTATCCTCTAGTTCACTCCCTAAATGCTTGCGAGTGTTGGGGATGCAGGGCCCAGTGTTGGGTGTTCAGATGGCTACTGAAGCAGGGAACCTGGATTCTAGTCCAGGTCTCCCATGTAGGCAGCAAAGATCCAATTACTTGTCATCACTGCTCCCTCCCAGAGTCTGCATTAGCAAGAAGCTGGAGTCAGGAGCTGGGACACGGGAAACTCAAGGGGTAGCTTAACTGCTCAGGCCAAACTCCTGCCCCTAAACGTATCCGTTAATTCTCTATTTTCACAACCTTTTTGAAGTATTGTCATACTTTGTGTTAACACAAAGGAGAAAAATGATACTGCATCTTATGGTAAGCATATGATTCACCACAAAAAGCTGCCATTTTTAAAATAGTTGTTCCAATATGCATGTTTTATTTGTTCCACTTTCTCATTTATACTTGGTATTTTCAATTTTTTGAAATTTATTTTTATATTTTAAATAACATTTTAAAATTCCATATAGTCAAAGGCTAATGCTTGACTAAATTAAGAGTTCAACAAGGAGGATGGTGGTGTGGTGGCATAGCAAGTTAAGCCTCTGCCTGCGATGTCAGCATCCCATATGAGAGCCAGCTTGAGACTGGACTGCTCCACTTCTGATCCAGTTCCCTGTTAATGCCCCTGGGAAGGCAGCAGAGGATGGTCCACGTGCTTGGGCCCCTGTACCCATGTAGGAGACCTGGAAGAAGCTCTGGGTTCCTGGCTCCAGCCTGGCTCCAGCCTGGCCCAGATCTGGCCACTGCCACCACTTGGGAATGAACCAGCAGATGGAAGATTTCTCTTTCTCTGTCTCTTGTTCTGGCTCTGTAACTCCGCCTTTCAGATAAATAAAAATGAATCTTAAAAAAAAAAAAAAAAAGTTCAACAAGTGAAAATTTCATAGTTTGGCAGGAATATAGACCTGGGCTATAAATAATAACCAAATGAAAACATGTCAATTTCATGCATATACAGTAAATTTTAAAATAATAAATCATTAAATCTATGGTAGTATGTCATTCTGAACTATTTGGTTGAAAAAGATATAAAATAATGTTTGACAAAATGGATTTGCAATAATACTGGTACATATAGGCATTTCTTCATTTTTATGATTTTCTTTTTTGATTTTTTAAAAATGTTAACTCACACATATAAAGGGAAACATGCAGTATATGTCATTAATTTTTACCATATTTGTGGGTATAAAATGGTATTCCATGGTCTTAATTCACATTTCTCTTATATCTAGTTATGTTGAATATTTTTATGTGCTTATTGTCCATTTGAATATCTGCCTTTGTGATGTCTGAATGAATCCTTTATCTGTGTTGGTGGCTTTGTTCTTAACTGAACTGTAAGGATTCTTTACATTGTCATGTTGTAAACTCTTTATCAGATGTGTGTTGTAGATATTTTCTTCTGGTCTTCATATTTCCTATTGCCTTTCATTTTCTCAATGGTATATTTCTTTTTTTTTTTTTTTTTTTGACAGGCAGAGTGGACAGTGAGAGTGAGAGACAGAGAGAAAGGTCTTCCTTTGCTGTTGGTTCACCCTCCAATGGCTGCCACGGCCGGCACACAGCGCTGATCCGAAGGCAGGAGCCAGGTACTTCTCCTGGTCTCCCATGGGGTGCAGGGCCCAAGCACTTGGGCCATCCTCCACTGCACTCCCGGGCCACAGCAGAGAGCTGGCCTGGAAGGGGGGCAACTGGGACAGAATCTGGCACCCCGACCGGGACTAGAACCCGGTGTGCTAGTGACGCTAGGTGGAGGATTAGCCTAGTGAGCCGCAGCGCCGGCCCCTCAATGGTATATTTCAAGAGCAGATACTTTTACTTTTTGTTGCAGTTCAGTTTATTATTTTTCTCTTTTATGGTTAGTTTGTAAGAAATATTCATCAACCTCAAAGTTACAAAAATGTTCCCCCATATTTCTTTCTGTAAGTTTTGTAGTTTTAGCTTTTATGTTGAGTATAATCCATTTTTAATTAATTTTGGCCTAAGAGATATAAGGCAAAGATCAATGTTCATTTTTTTCATATGGATAACCAATTGTTTGAAAGCCGTTTTTTGAAAAGTCTATACTTTCCCTTTTGAAATGGACACTTTATCAGAATTAATTGACCATAAATGTGTAAGGTCTTTTTTGAAACTCATGCTTCCATTGTTTTACATAGTTGTCTGTACAAATATAGCACTGTCTTGATTGTTGTCACTTTTAAGCAGATCTTGTGTGGGGAGCAACTCGGACTAGACTAAGTTACTGGAATTAAGACTTATTCTATGCATCTGCTCTCCCACAATATGGCGCTGAGAAGGGAGAAACAGCTTCTACACAGCTGCCTCCAGTTCAACCAATAAACTGTAGGACCTGCTCCTGATTGGAGGAGGGCAGCGTACTCGGCGTGTGGGTAGCAGAGTTGGGATTGGTGGAAGAGGACTATAAAGGAGGAGAGAGACAACATGCACCAGGAACATCTATCTGAAGGAACACCTGTGCAGCCCCCGAGAGAGCCGGCCGGCAGTACGCCGCTCCCCCGCGGAAGTGGGGAAAGTGGCCAGGGGGAACCACCCTTCCACGGAGGTGGAAGGGACGGTAGCCAACCCGGGAAGAACCAGCAGCAAACCCGGGGAGGGCCGAGCAGACAAAAGAACAGCGCAGGGTCCTGTGTCGTTCCTCCATGAAGAGGGGGAGCGACAATCTTGAACTCAAGAAATATGAGTCACATAATTCTGTTCTTTTTCATCAAAGTTTTTTGACTGCTCTAGGTCCTTTGCACTTTTATTTGACTTTTAGATATAATTTCTTAATTTCTGTAAAAGGGCCTGCCATGATTTTGATGGAGATTGTTTGGGATTTATTACTCTATTTGGGTAGAATGAGCACATTAATGTGACTAAGTCATCTACTCCATAAACATAATCTATCTTCTCATTTCTATAGATGTTTTTCATTGCACTCAGCAGTGTTTTATACTTTTAAATACAGAAGACTTAAATTTATTAATTAATTACCAATTGTTAATTGGTTTTGCTTCTTTAGTTAAGTGGTATTATTTTTTAATTTCATATCTTAATTGTTACTAATTTATAAAAATGGTTGACTTTCATAAATTGACTTTGCATCTGATGAATAGAGTAGCTCTGTATGTGTGTGCACATATACACTCCTTAGGATTGACATAGGTAATTATGTCATCCACATAGAGGCAATTATATTTATTTTCTTAAGTTCTTATATATTTTTTTCTTGTTCCATTGCAATGGCCAAGATTACACAGTTTTTGATAAAAATGATGAGAGGGTTATCCTTATCTCATTTCAAATTTAAGGGCAAAGCATTCAATACATTAGCTGTGCATTTTTTGCATAGGTTCTTTTCCACATTAAGAAACTCATCTTCTATTTCTAAGTTTCTAGAATTTGTACCATTAATTGATGCTTTGTGGTGGATATAAATCAGAACCAGCCTGTGTATTTTAGACACAAATTGTTTGTGGTCTTTCTTAAAGCAAAACACCTCAAGAAAAATACTGAATTTACAATATGCTGCTGCCTATGTCTGTTCAGACATAGATAAAGTAGTAAGAAGTACATTATTATTATTATTACCATTAGCAGTAGACATATGAAAAAGAAATTCTTTTCCAAAGGAAAACACGTGCTTTTTACACATTTTATTTCTCCAAGGGAGTTAATGATTATTTACTTTTATAAAATATTTCATAATTTATCAGATAACTTTTATGTATAAGAACTAACTTCATCTTTAACGACCTCTGAGATGGGTTAATGGTTATTTTTTTACCATATTCATTCCACTCTAGAAGATATAGGAGGGGGCCAGTGCTGTGGCATAGCTGGTAAAGCCACCACCTGCAGTGCCAGCATCTCATATGGATGCAGTTTGAGACCTGGCTGTTGCATTTCTGATCCAGCTCTCACTTCTTGGCCAGGGAAAGCAGTAGGGGACTGTCCAAGTCCTTTGCCCCTTGCACCTGTGTGGGAGACCTGGAAGAAGCTCCTGGCACCTGGCTTTGGATGGGCGCAACTCCAGCCTTTGCAGCCAATTGGGGAGTGAACCAGCGGATGGAAGACCTCCTTCTCTATCTCTCTGCCTCTCCTTCTCTCTCTGTGTAACTCTGACTTTCAAATAAATAAATAAATAAATAAATAAATAAATAAATCTTTCTTTAAAAAAGATATAGGGGTTGATTAAATTATATATTACCATAGATATGAAACATGGGAATTTTTGCTTCTGTGTGTAACTGCATATTATTTACACTTTCCAGTTGGTTATAAACATTAGAAACAAAGTGATTTCTAAAGATAGGGACATGGAATGTCCTCATGTTAATTGTAATTGTACTTCTTTAGAGAGAACCTAGAACTCTCAAGTATTCCTTTGAAGAAATTTTCACCTAGGCTGCAAACTCATTGCTGTGTAAATAGAAATGTCTGAAGACAGAGCCTGCTTCTTCACCTCTGCTTGTGCTGCTCTACATAGTTCAGTGCTTGGTACATAGGATGTCACAATAAAAGCGAATGGGTTGGCAGTCGAGCATACTATATGCTACAGCTTCTTCTCGGAGGAAGTGTGGAACTTAAAATTGAGCAATGAATTTTAAATTTCATAAATGTTTTTATTGTAGCCAAATTTAAGTAGCAATCTTGCTTCTCAGGAGTTATATTCTAATGTTAAAATCTCTTTGTAACTTTCTGCTACCATCTAAAAAACTGATGCACCAAACCTGATTTTTAAAGTATTTGTATATAATGCATATGACTTTAGATTGCTGTGACACAAATGTTGAATCCCTACAATCTATACTGTATGGCTAAAGGGAAAGGATCTAAGATTTTGAATGTAGGCTATCAAGTAGTAATAAACACTAAGCAACATCACTCAGTACTACAAGGGTTTGTTTGCCTTTCTTTCCCTCTGGCCTGAAAATTCCCTTTGAGCCATGGTTCTGTCTTGCTCTCAACAACTGAATTGGGTCCCCATTATAATACCTAAATCATGGCAGCACTAAATAAATATTTGGTGAAGGAATGAATGAACTAAAGGCCAAAAACAAAAGATACCAGCTAAAATTTTGAATTAAAGTACTTGTGTTTTTTCAATTTAATGCCAGAAGCACTTGAACACAGGAACACATGCTGGGGAGCAGGACACTTTTCTATTAGATGCTTTATTTATCCCTACATCTTTCAGACAGGCAGAGAGATTGTGCTCCAGGAAGGAGAGTGGGATGCTGGGTGTCAAGTCTCCAGGGTTTAATTCCCAACTCCGAATCTCACCAGCTTCAAGGCCTTGGGCAAGTCACTTAACCTCTGTTCCAAATAGAAATAATACCACCTCCTCCCAGGAGCACACCAAGGCAAGTTTGATTGATGGCTAAGCTCTTAGAGCCTTTGATGAAATGTGCTGAATGGCTGCCAAGTATTACCACTGCTAATAATAATAATGTTTTTCTAACACAGTCCCATGGAGTAATATAAATCGGTAACAAGGGACAGATTGCTACAACGAAGCAAATTCTGACCAATTTTTTTTGAAAGAATGATGATAGGCTTAATTCCACAATGGTATCATTTTCTGCACTCTGTTCTCTCCTTACGTATAAGGCAAACAGTTGTCATATGTCTACATGAGATGTTTAGGCTTTCTTAGGAAGGGGAAAGATTATGATGGAGCACAGACATAGTAATATTCTGGAAATACTGTATTTCTCAGGTATGTTAATGAATTTATATTTTTAAAGGTGAATAGTAAAGTAGAAATTTTGCCATTTATTATTTCATCAGTTACATGGTTTCATTGTATCCCAAAAGAAAATATAAGAAAACTCTAATCCATCAATTTAGTTTCAAAACATCTATTTCTGAAACAAAAATATTATTCTATACTACTTAAAACCTTTAGTCTTTTTTCTTTCAATATCTAATATGATTTTAAAATAAGATTGATGACATATTTCCTTGTTACAAAATAATATGTATTTACTCTATAAAACGTGGGCAAAGATATTAAAATGAATAAAAATTTGGATATTATTGTAGTGTAGTAATTAAAAATACATTATTTGTGTACATTTCTGTCTGATATTTTTAGTTTGATCAAACCTCTTAATTTTTGAACACCTCAATTTCCTCATCTTCTAAGTGGGAAAATAATGCCAACAACCTGTGATTCTGTGAGAAATAAATAATGCATGTGAAGGTCTTAGAGGAGTTCCTAGCACAGATAACATTGTTCAATAAGTTATTTTCATTATAACTTAATCATTCACAATCTCTAAACTTACAAATGATTTTAAAATCTCTTTATTAATAAAAATTAATATTAAGATATGGTGTACTTTAGAAAATTGAGAACATACTGTGGCAACTGATTTGGGTTTTTTTTTTTATTATTATTATTTATTTACTTGAGAGGCAGCATGACAGAAAGAAACAGAGATTTCCCATATACTGATTCACTCCCCAAATGCCTGCCAAAGCCGGGACTGGCCAGACCGAAGCAGGGAATCAGGAACCCAAGTTCATATCTCTCACATGGGTGGCAGAGACACGATTACTTGAGTCATCATCTGCTGCCTTTTACAGTCCGTGTAGCAGGCAGCTGGCATCAGCAGCAGAAGTTAGGCATCAAATCCAGGAACTCCACTGTTGGATGCAAGTGTCTTAACTGTTAGCTAAACGTTCATCTCTGTTTAACTGATTTGAATTCAATCCTCATTGCTTAGTGTATTTTGCAAATTTTCCCATATGATTAGATATTTTTACTTTGTGCTACAAGTATTTATGATCACAAAACATTCTGTTGATGGATTTATCATAATCTAAAGAACTACCTCTTTATTGTCAGCTTTTTACATAGCTCCTAATTTTTTAAAAGATTTATTTATTGAGGCAGGCACTCTGGTGTAGTAGGCTATGCCTCCACCTGTGGCTCTGGCATCCCATATGGGTGCCTGCCACTTCGTGTCCTAGTTGCTCCTCTTCCAATCCAGTTCTCTCTAATATCTTGGGAAAGCAGTAGAAGATGGCTTAAGGGTTTGGGCACCTGCACTTGCATAGGAGACCTGGAAGAAGCTCCTGGCTCCTGGCTTTGGATCGGCATATCTCTGGACATTGCCACCTTTTGTGAAGTAAAAATCTTTTTTGAAAAAAGATTTATTTATTTGAGAGGCAGAGTTATAGAGACAAAGGGAATGACAAAGACAGAGAGAGATCTTCTATCCACTGGTTCATTCCCCAAATGCCTGCAGTGACCAGGACTGGGCCAGACCGAAGCTCGGAGCCAGGAGCTTTATCCAGGTCTCCAATTTGGGAGCAGGAACCCAAACATCTGGGCTGTCTTCCACTGCAGGGAGCTATGTGGGGAGTAGAGCAGCCGAGACTCCAACCATCGCCCATATGGGATGCCGGCATTGCAGGTAGCAGCTTTACCTGCTACACCATAATGCCAAGCCCCTAATTTTTGTTTTCGTAAAGAATGCTGTAATGATCATCATTTTGCCTGACTTGGTGTCTTCTAAATTATGACTTTGAGATACATCTCTAGAATTAGAATTTTTGAGGAGAAAAGGATATTTATAGTTTTAAATTTCTGGTATCAAATTGTCCTGCAGAAAGTTTGAGTGGTATACTTCTATATGTCATAATAATTTAATGTTGTCCTCTTCTATCTAAATAAACATATGCTGTTTATCCCTACATGAGCTAGACTTCAGATATAATTTACTATAAATTGAGAAGCAGATAAATGAATAAAGAGAAAATAAAATAGATCAAAAGAGTATAGATGACTTGCATTTTTCCAAGATCAATTTCTACTGAAAGAACCCTATGGAAGAGTATCTCAGAGGATTTGTAAACCTTTGTAAAAATTGTCAATGAAAGCCTTTGTACATGTACTGTATTTGAAAGATTTTGTCTTTCAAATCTGTTATTTTGTTCTTTTTTCTTATGATACATAATACCAAGGCCATTTTGAAGTTACTGTATTCCAGCATAGCTTATATTACATTCTTATAATTTATTTATTTAAAAAATAAATTCTCCCCTGACATTGTAAGCACCATAGCATGTAAATTTCTATAAAAATACTGATGTTGGTAAAAGATAGTTTCTAATATAGACTGAGGAACTGAAATCACTTATTGTTATTCTATTCACTAACTATACCTGCCCTCAAATCATCCTCTTTATCTTCTTAACCTTGCTGTTTGTTCTCTGAGCTAACCTCCAAAAGGAGGCCAATTTACCCAAATATTATCATCACTGCATCCAGAAAGAAGGCACTATATGAGTTTGGTTTGGCAGAAGCAAAAAAATAATAGAGGTTCAATAATTGGAATCAAGATCTGCCCCTTTGCTGTTAATACATCTAGTATCTATTGTTAATAGAAACATTCTTCATGTACTGCAGTAAATGGTGCACATCTAAATTCTACATATAAAGCTGTAATTTTATTGAGGGATTCTAGTGACATTGATAAATGAAGTCAGTAGTAAACTGTGCTTGAATTACAACTTTAATTATTTACACCTGGGTCTATATTATTCCTATATTATACTTGTCATAGCACCATCTTATCCTGGGTCTGCTAACAGGACCACGATGAAATTTTTTTCCTTCAATGGGTCAGATAGAACAGCATGGCAGCCTCAGTCAACGTCTTCATCATATAGAGGTGTGAGTAATGCCAGGAATGGTTAGCATGGCAGGGATAGAATTTACATTTAAGCTGTTCTTTCCCACCTATGAACACAGTGCTGTGGGGTCTCTATCTAGGAGTGACATCTCCAAACTGCTGAATTCTTACAAATGGAAAACTCTCTCTCTCTCCTTTCTCTGCCACTCACCACCATTTCTCCTCTTCCTATTATTTAGCTTGCAGATGCCTCTGAAACTACTTTGACAACAACAAGGAATGCAAAGCGCTCATTTTAGAGCTTTTCATTTTGATCCTACCAGTGCCTGTAAGCAGAACCCAGTCTATGTTAACAAAATCACCTTGTTTCTGCCTTACCTCACATTGAGGTTCTAGGAAAAGATGCCAGATGATGCTATCATTCCAAACTACTACAACTTGGTAGGGATGTTTATGTACCTTCTGAAACACTCTCCTATGACAATGATGAAAGAGATGCCATGTAATACCAAGTAGCAAGTAGTATCCAAAATCCATAAGGAAACCAAGTAGGTCATGTGTTGAGCTGAATGAAGAGACATTTCTCTAGTTGGAAAGGGACACACCAGTCATTTAAAAGTGATTTTATCAGTAGTATTTACTTTGAAAGCATTTTGACATGAGCTTGTGTAAAATAGCTCTAATAGTTGCATATTTACCATATATATATATATATATATACACACACACATAAATGTGTATGTATGCATAAATGAATTCATATATGGGACTTCAGCTGAAAAATATAGTCCACAGGGAGACAAAGTCTATAAGACTAATCTGTTTTCTTGAGAAGCAACATAACAGAGAGAGAATTTATATGGGAAAATATAAAACTAAAAATAGCAATTGAGCTATGTAATTGAAATTATTGTGCTTGGGACCCTGCACCCACATGGAAAACCTGAAAGAAACTCCTTACTCCCGGCTTCAGCCTAGTCCAACCCTTGCTGTTGTGGCCCTTTGGGGAATGAACCAGCTGCGGGAAGACCTTCCTCTCCCCTCAACCTCCTCTCTGTAACTCTGCCTATTAAATACATAAAATAAATCTTAATTAAATGTGAATTAAATTCTTCATAAAATACTCTGAAAAAGTAATTGTTAAAATATTCATGGATCTTATGTAGCCTGAATTTAAAACTTTCCACTTTGGGGCCGGTGCTGTGGCATAGTGAGTAAAGCCACCACCTGCAGTACTGGCATCCCATATGGGTGCCGGTTTGAGTTCTGGCTGCTCTACTTCCTATCCAGCTCCCTGCTTATGCACCTGGGAAAATAGTGGAAGATGGTCCAAGTCCTTGGGCCCTTACATCTACATGGGAGACCTAGAAGAAGCTCTTTCTTTGGAAGGAGCTTTGGATTGGCTCAGCTCCAGTGGTTTCAGAAGTGAAACAGCAGATGGAAGACTCTCTTGCTCTGCCTCTGCCTCTCTGTAACTCTGCCTTTCAAATAAAATAAATGAATCTTTATCCACATTATTTGCATTTAAAAACCTAGGCAAAGTATTAGCACAATTCTTGAGGTTTGCTGAAAAAAAAAAAATCCTTACTCTATTTCTGTCTTTTAATATCAAGGCAATTCTTTAAAAGCCAAGTCTCAAGTGTTGACCTGGCCTAACATTCCCATGATGGAATGTGTAATAGACTGATGCTCATAGTCTTTCCCCACTCTGTCTCTGACTCCTTCCCTTGGGATTTTCTGACTGCAAGTAAGGAACACACGGAAGGTAATTCCAGGTTTTCTTGTGAAGCTTCCTGCCCTTGGAAAGTGAACATTTTGCTCTGCTGTGCTAAGCTTCTTGGGAGAGGAGACTCCTCCAAGGGGTGAACATGTGGCCAAGTATAAATCATGAATGTAGATTGAGAGAAATGCAAACCCAACCCATATTTTCCAACTCAGTTTTTATGGTTAAGAAACCAAATATATTAATCCTCATCTGCTTCCTGTGGCTACACTGTTATTTACTGAGTGCTTCAGGAGCAGAAAGGCATAATGGGAAACTATTGACCTTGATATATGAACACAAGGACAGATATTTAGAGAATAAAATAACATTGGGGCTGGTGCTATGGCATAACGTGTAAAGCCACTGCCTGCAATGCCTGCATACCACATGGGTACTAGTTCGAGTCTCAGTTGCTCCACTTCCAATCCAGCTCTCTGCTATGGCCTGGGGAAGCAGTAGAAGATGGCTCATGTCATTGGGGCCCTGAACCCACATGGGAGATTAGAAGAAGCTCCTGGCTTTGGATCAGCACAGCTCTGGTCATTGCAGCCAATTGGGGAGTAAACCAGCGGATGGAAGCTCTCTCTCTCTCTCTCTCTCTCTCTCTCTCTCTCTCTCTGCCTCTCCTCTCTCTGTGAAATTCTTTCAAATAAATAAGTAAATCTTAAGAAAAATAACATCTAGTGATCTTTCTTCATGAAGTTTCAACTAAGAGACTCAGGTATTTTTAGTACTTTGATGTTACATTTTGAACAGGATTTGGCTTTCCGAGTCTTAATGTGTTCGGTTGATAGATTAGGGTAGAGACTTGGTCCAATTATGAAGTCTGAAAGTAGGTCCTTTGGGAAGTTATTGGATTGGATTGGATTGGATTAAGTTGTTAGAGTGAAGCCCAGTCATGCAACCATGATGGCAATGTAAAGGAGACACTACACAGAGGGTAGAGGAAGAGCATAATCCATGTGTTTCGGCTTCCTGGTTTTCCATGTGAACATTCCTTCATACATACTCTGCGATTGCTATTCTCCAACAGAAACTTGACTAATGGGGATGCCCAATCTTGTTCTGTGAATCTCTGGACCCTGGGCTGAGGAAAACCTTCTTCTTTTCTAAGTAGCTTCCAGTAATAAAAAGTTACAGTAACAAAAAGTTATAATTCAGCTGTCCTGGAATTATAGCCTGTCATTTGGAGGCAATATCCACATGGCTATTATAACAGTGATTTGACTGGCTCTCAGCTGGGAGAGACCCTGGGTTGCTGGCTGTCCAGGCCTGAAAGTGAATATCATTGTTGCTATCCATTCATTGCACAGGACAGCTTGGCTAAGCATTGCAAGAGAGTCCAGGAAAAGGATTAGGATACCCTAGAAAGAGAGAGTCCTGGATATCACTGTTGTAGCCTCCATGGACACTGGATGTCAGGAATAATATCATTCCATTGTTTTCCATTTTCATCAGGGTCTTCAAGTCATAACTTTACATTTAAGAAGCAGCTAAGTTTTGTTCAAGCAACAGAGCTTCATAGCAGGCATAGGTAGGGACATGAATCTTCTTCCTGAAATTCATTTAATGCCAAGGCAGTGAACTGTATTAGAATAGATCACTTTCTGTATTCACATGATTCATCACAAGAGAATTCTGTCCAGAGACACTGTCTTCAGGTAACTCTGAAATCAGACTTAGAGGGATAATTATTCCATCAAAGAACAATCCTGTAATAGAGAAGTTCTTACTAAGTAAGGGATAGCCAATATTCATTGATAAGCATAGAAACAGCACAATGGAACCCCAAATCTAATAAAGCAAATAAAAAAAATATGTGGCGAATACTGTGTTTCTTAGGAAGCAGCATTATTCAGGTAACAAGGAGGAGCTAGATTGGTTTTTAAATGATCAGAACACTATCTTTTGCAGAGTGAAAGAAAAATAAAGGTATTTGGTTATGAGGAAGAGGGAACAAGGTTAACCTCTTACAGAAAAGGATAGGACAATGAGAGCAGGAAAAGAAATTTGCAGGTCAGACTAGGGAAATAAGATGAAGGAAAGGTCATACACACAGGTTTAACTGACCAAACAAATAGGACTCAAGAAGAATATTTCAGTTGTTGCTTGATCAGAGACGACAGCCCAAGGAAGGGCAGTGAGATCTCCAGCAGCTCATTGGCACCATTATCCAAGAAGGAGATCTGGACTCAGAATACCAGGACAATCCCATCTTAAAGCTGCAAACAGTCACCCCCTTAAAGCCTCAGTCAATGGTCATCTAGCAGTTAAAAACAAAGTTTGCTGTATATCAAAAAAGAACACTAGGGTATCATATCTCGGGCATTAGTAGGCGGCTTTGAAGTCGATTCAATGATCAGAGGTGATCTTCTCTCTTTCCTGGGGTGAAATACATGAGAAATGTATGACTAACAGAAGGCAGCAGGAAGCTAGGCCATAATAAGCTTTCTTATATTCTCTGCTGACCTCAGAATTTTATGTATGAGTTCATTTAGTGTTAATGATAATTTCATAAGAGCAATCATTCCCACTTTATAGATAAGAAAACTGAGGAATGGTAAATTGTTTCCCCCTAGGAAATATGCCAAGTAAATGAAGTAACTGGAATCCAAATTTATGTTGTCTAGCCCCAGAATCTGGGCTCTTGACACAGTGATTTATTTAATCTGTCTTGTACTGAAATTCAGTGCTGGGTTCAATGGTTGTCTGATGAGCGACTGCTTTCTGGATAGAATTAGTCAGTGCAGAGCTGGAGTGAAAGAATAGACACATTTGATTGAAAAGTGTGTGCTTTTGGCACACTCAGAGTTCATTAAACTCATGCTTTGTATAGTTTAGGCAGGCTGCTAGCTACAGAACAATGCCAGATATAAAGGATTACTTAAGAAAAATAAACGTCTGAGAAGAAAAGTAGAAGTTCCACTCCGTAGTGTGAACTCTGCAGATGGTGTGACCAGAAAGGGAGGGGTGCGCATTTGGTGCAGCAGTTAGGTTGCTGCTGGGAGTGCTCATATACATCCCTTATCAGAGTCTCTGGATATGAGTCCTGGCTCAGCTTCTAATCCAAGTCCCTGCTATTATACACCCCTGGAGGTAGCAAGTGGTGGCTCACATAGTCAGATCCCTGCTACCAACGTGCAATACCCAGATTGAGGTCCAGGCTCTTGGCTTTGGGCACAGCACTGGCTATTGCAGGTATTTAGAGAGTGAACAACTGAATGGAAGTGCTCTCTCTCTCTCTCTCTCTCTTTCTCTCTTTCTTCCTTTCATCTGAAATGAAAATCAAATTTAAAATTTTTAAAAATAACATAAAAAGTAAAAAGAAAGGGAACATGCTTAAGAGAATTTAATTCGGAAAATGCAGCTGAGTCTCCCAGAAATGAATCAGGGGAGAAAGAGCACCCAAGAGACATATTCTGCAGTTCTGGAAAACATTAGGTGGAAGAAAATATTTTTGCTGACTTTGAAGTTTCTGACTTATTCAAAACCTGAAAACAGAAAGAGATGAGGAAAAACTGGGCTCTAGGGAAGAGTCTATGGCAAAAGTATTGGGTTTGGCGGGGCTTAGAGGGGCACACATTCTCAAATTCCAGCATTGGTTTTGTTCAGCAATGTGCTAGGGGTGATTCTCCAGGTGAAACAAAACAAATGATACCTAGGAGACAGACTTCATGGGCCTTAATTCCATTATCAGTAGCAGTGAGAAATGCTAGCTCACAACAATAGAATGGAGACTCTCATTATACAGAAGGTACAGTGGATGTCACACTGGGGTCCAAAAGCAAAGATGTCAAAGGTAGCACAAAATAAAATTTTTAAACATAATGGATGAAAAAGAGAAGTAACCTAAAGAAGGCTTGATAAACTTCTAGAATATCACAAATGATACTCTCTGAGAGAGGAGATTATGCACAGATTCACTTTCACCCCCCACTCACCCTAAATATAACAAATATCAGCATCTAGCTTTCAGTGAGCGAGTTTTCCCAACTGACTTTACTTTCAAAAGCCATAAATTCCACTTAACTGTACCAGATTTATTGAAAACTAACCCTATTACATACTAATATGTTTTCTCTGGTGACTATCACAGGGATCTAGATTTCTACCAAGTGTATGTACTAGTTTCTAGGAAAAATGTTTTACCTGGATAACTGCCTCAAAAGCCTGGAAATTTGTGTTTCAAAAAATGAATTTTGTACAGTTGAGGTCTTAGACTTAATTCAGTTAGTATGCTGGCCCAATTTAGAGTCTTCTGAGTACTAAAGCTTAGTTCTCTGCAGAGGTCCAGAGTATGAAAGCAAAGAAATAATAGTTCATATGTGGGGGCTGGTGCTGTGGTGTAGCAGGTGAGGCCACATCCTGTGGTGCCAGCATCCCATACCGGTGCCGGTTTGAGTCCTGGCTGCTCCACTCCCGATCCAGCTCTCTGCTATGTCCTGGGAAAGCAGTAGAAGATGACCCAAAGTTCTTGGGCCCCTACACTTGTGTGGGAGACCCAGAAGAAGCTCCTGGCTGGCTTCAGATCAGTGCAGCTCTGGCCATTATGGCCATATGAGGAGCCAGCAGATGGAAGACCTATCTCACTCTCTGTCTCTCTGTAACTCTGCCTTTTAAATAAATAAATATTTTAAAAAAATAGTTCGTATGTGGTGAAGATAGAGCTACCGTGATAATTGTTTATTTCCTCTGATGGATTTGCCTTGTCCTGGCTGACAATGTAACCCTTGAGTGAGGAAAAAATAAGTTGGGGAAGTTGGTGATATCTCAAATGCAACTCTCTGAAACAAGAGACTGTGCATGGTTGAATTCATAGCCCTAATGTTTCCATGACATCTTATTTCCATGGGAGACCTCCAGTAGAACAGCATGCTATGCCTCTCTTCCCCATCTGCTTTCCCTGATCTAGATTCCTCTTACTTATTCTGCCCCTCTGGAGATGCTTGAAGTATCTAACTAGAAAGTCTAGGTGAAGAATAATTCCAAGTTCATTCTTTTCAGATTCCCTGGTCAACAGTGCCTAGTCTGTTATAAGCTTATAACAGTAATATAACATAATATAAGCTTAACATAATATAAGCTTAAAACAGTAGTATAACAGTAAGTAGTGTGAATGCTAATGAGAACTGTAGTGAACTATCTTTCTATTCAATTGTTTGGGATGTATCTTTAATTCTTCTTTATGACATAATAAGAAACCAATCTAATGTGGTCATCCAGCTAAGCCAGTTCTCCAATACAAATTTTTCAGAACCATGATTGGTTCTGAATTTAGAAAAAGAATTATTACCCCAAGATGAGGTCATTTCTTCAAAGAGAAAGCATATTGGAAGCACCAAGCTTTTTGATAATCTTCCGGAAACTTTCTGTTCATTTTCTGGGGTGTTGACTAGACATATTGTTCCCCAAACTCTTTTTGACTCTAAGTCATAGTGAGAAATACATTTTGCATTGTGACCTAGCACACACACAGAAAGTAGCAATTTTCATAAACTCAATTTTTATTAAATGTACTGTCTCTGATATTTTCTGTTCTACTTCATGTTTTAAAAATGATGGTCCTGCTCCCTAAATAAATTTTCTGACCTAGTAATAAATCACAAGTCACAGTTGAAAAATGCTAGACTAGAGCATAATATGTTCATGTACTGGGAAAGAACAGACTTTGAGAACAGCTGCTAGACAGAGATGTTGCATAAAATAAAATGTCATTTTGGTTTTTGCCAAATATCTATAGTGATTTGCTTCTTTCTCCAAAAGAATGAATCTTATGTGAAACTTGGGTGTGGGTCACCTGAGGGAGTTGATGAAAATCCTGAAGGTAGTACATTATTTACCTGCTGTGTTGGAGCAAATATCAAGAGAAAAAGGCCAAGATTTGTAGATCAGGCATCGTGACATGGTGGTGAGGATGCCTGCATTCCATTTCAGAGTGCCTGCGTTGGAGTCCCCACTCTGCTTTGGATCCAGATTCCTGATCACAAGAACCCTTGGAGGCAGCAAATGATGGCTCAAGTACTTGGGTCCCTGCTACCCACAGGGGAGACTCATATGGATTTCCAGGCTCTTGGCTTCAGCCTGGAAAGACGGCTCTTGCCTTGCCTGTTGAAGGCATTTGGAGAGTGAACCTGTGAACGGATGCGCACTCTCTTTCTCTCTCCCTCTTCTTTTCAAGTAAATAAAAATAAATAAACACAATTTTAAAAACAAAAAGACTTGTAGATCAGCATCTCTCTTCAACTGGATTGTGCATTCCTAGAGGGCAGGGACCATATCATCTAATCCTTTTGTATCTTTTATCCACATTGTCAATGTGATAAACATGGTCTTGGTTGAGGAGAGATACTAAACTGCAATTATTAGGAAACTCTGTCATGTCAACCATGAGCCAATTATTTTTATAGACTCTGAGAGTAATGTGGAAGTAGTTGAATAAAGTGGGATTAGTCAGTGACAATTTCTGGCATAGGTAAATTCTGAATTAACTTTTAAAAGATGGACAGATGATTAAGGTTGAGATCTCTACAGAGGCTTTACTTTCTGGGTCTCAGCACATTACCTGTTAAAGAAAAGCAATTTCAATGTGAGGAACTCACAATCTTTCCCCTAGATGTGTGCTTTGAACCAATTATAATTCAGTGCCAAAGAGAAACAGAGCTGAAGCTTATCTGACATACTGGTACAGCATCACTAATCTTTATAGATCATGGAGAAAATAAAGAATGGTTTGTAATTTATAGGGCTGATCTGGAGAGCAGTGGCATGAGGTGGCCTTTAACAAATTGTTTGTGAGATTGGTTTGAATGAGGCGGAGGAAAGAGACTGAGAGCCCAAAGGCAGTGTGTCCCAAACTAGCCGCATCCTAAGTATCAAAGGCGATGGGAGCTAACAGTTCATATTTTAAGGTCTCTTCCAAGAAATGATGACTTACTGGTCTGAAGTAATCCCCAAGTTTTGCAATGTGTAGTTAATGAGTGAGCAAAACAGATAAACGTATTCCAATAATTATTCTTTAACAAAAACAATTTCTCTTTAATAAGCACCTAGGTATATTGGACATTGCCTTTATGTCATGTAATTTAATTCTGATAAAAACTCTATGAAAAATGATTATCTCCATTTCATAGACAAGGCTCAGAGCTACTCAACTTATCTGGCAAGTAAATAAACCTAGATATGCCCCACTTCTACTCCTGTGTTTCTGATCACCAAGTTGACTATCTCCATTACTCAGTCTTACATTCAGGATTTGGGGCTCTAAAGTCTCATTGGCCTGATGTGGTATTCCTTTTGCATCCTTCACCAAGCTGTATGGACTTGCTGACCATATTAAGTTGTAGGATCATAGTAAAAAGCAGCTATCTTATTTGACTGTAAAACAGAGATTTAATAGTATCTAATGCTACTAAAGTTGTGAAGAGTAATTGCTAAAATGTATGAGAAAATAGGACAGGTGTTTAGCACAGTAGTTAGGTTCAAGTCCCGACCCTGGTCCTAATTCCAGCTTCCTGTTAATGTGAAACCTGAGAGGCAGTAGGTATGATTCAAGTAATCGGAATCCTGCCACTCACATAGCAGACCTGGACTGAGTTCCCAGCTCCTGACTTTCACCTGTGGTGGGTATTTGGGGAGTGAACTAGTAGCTGAGAGCTATCTCTGTCTCTGTTCTCAACTATCACTCTGCCTTTCCAATAAAAGAGATAAATAACAATTATTAAAAATATGTATTTTTAATGATACAGCAGGTTAATTTGCCATTTGGGGTGTCCACACCCCATATGAGATTGCTGGTTTGTGCCCTGGTTACTCTGCTGCTGATCCAGCTTCTTGCAAATGAATCCTGGGAGTCGGCAAATAATGGTTTAAATGCTTGGACCCCTGCCACCCACCATGTGGGAGACCTGGATGGAGTTCCAAGATCTCAGCTTTGGCCTGACTCAGTCCTGGCTGTTGCAGGCATTTATTGCTCTGACTTTCAGATACAGCGCTGTGGAATAGCAGGTAAAGCCGCCACCTGCTGTGCCAGCATCACATATGGATGCCCATTTGAGTCCCAGCTGCCCTTGGGCCTTGGGCCCCTGCACCCATGTGGGAGACATTGAAGAAGCTCCTGGCTCCTGGCTTCAGTTCAGCGCAGCTCTGGCCACTGCGGCCAATTGGGGACTGAGTCAGTGGATGGAAGACCTCTCTCCCTCTCCCTCTCTCTCTCTGCCTCTCCTTCTCTCTGTGTGTAACTCTGACTCTCAAATAAATAAACACATCTTTAAGAAATAAATCCTTAATACACACATATACATATGAGCAGATATGATGCCTTTAACCTTCAGTAAAGGTAATTTCAATAAATGTGGAAATAGTACCACATACCTTTTGCTTTTGGTTTGTTGTTTTGTCTTTTTTTTTTTTTCTTTAAGGACTTATTTATTTGAAAGACAGAGTTACAGAGAAAGAGGGAGAGACATCTTCCATCTGCTGGTTCACTCCTCAAATAGCTGCAATAGCTAGGGTGGGGCTACACAAAAGCCAGGAGCCAGGAGCTTCTTCTGGGTCTCCCATGTGGGTGCAGGAGCTCAAGGACTTGGGCCATCTTCTGCTTCTTTCCCAGGCCCTAGGAGAGAGCTGGATCGGAAGAGGAGCAACCGGAAACTGAACAGGCACCCATTTGGGATGCTGGTGGAGCCTTTATGTGCTACGTCCCAGTGCTGGCCCCACTTTTGTCTTTTCTAAAACACCCAAAAGGCTTTTCAAAGCTTTGTCCTCCCTTGGTTGCTTCTCTCCTATGTTGCCCTGATGGGAAGTTGCCACTTGCTTATGAGAACACATCTTTCATGCCTCTCCCCTCCCCTCGCGCCCCTCTTCTCAAATGATTTTTGCTGTAGTGCAGCTTTTCAAAGCATCAAGGAAGTATACTAAATTACCCTCCCTTTAACCATATGCCAGCATATTTTCTCCTGCCCTCCCAACTAAAAGAAACAAAAAAGTAATGTATCTTAAGTCCTAACAGATTCACAGGCTTAGATCCTATGACTAAGATTGGGCAGGCTCACCCAGGATTTATTAGGGATCAATGTGACCAATGGGTTTGGCAGCTGCTAGTTGTCCTCCTTTCTTCTAATGCTGTAAAAATAACATTGTTGCCATTATTACATCATTTTGGTGTCTCCAAATATGTTCATCAGTCTGACCACTGCTAAATGTTTTTATTTTAAAAATAAGAAATCCTTCTGCTTCTCAAAAGTTTAGCTGACATCTGAGTGCTGGCCAGTTACCAGCACACAAATCTTTGTCTCCTTCCTCACCTCCCACCACCCAGCTGATTGAACAATACTCTATATCTAGGGAGCCTGGTGTTGCTTGCAGGAACATCAAGTTTCTCAGACTAATTAATTCTTACTGTTACAAATTAGCAAAGCAGGCCTTGTCTCAAGTACTAAAACTGCCAGGAAGGTCTTACTTTTGTCTTAAAGACACCATGTCTGAACTTAATGGAGATGCTAATCCTGATTTATTCTCCTAAATGCCAAACCTGGAAGGAAAGGTCAAAGTGGTCAGTGGGCTCCCCTTTTGTGAGCTTTAAAACAAAACAAGCGGATACGTGGCCAGAAGAGGCACATGCAGGATGGCCCCAGTCCTGCCCTCATTGATTCAGACAGCCAGCCCACTCACGGCTCATCTGTCACTTAGGATCATGGGGAGCCTTCCTGGGTGGCTGCTTCCCTAGTCCCTGAAATATTTTGTTCATTCTTTCCCATTGGAGCCAAATGTCTCTTTAACAAAAAATTGCACTGCTCATGTTCCTAAAACCTCAAGATTACCTCCCCCTTCAAACCATGCCAACGAGGAGGGGCCTCTCCTGTCTCAATTCTCTCCTTTCACAAAAGTTTGCTCTCTCGTTAATCTTGGACATTCAAAACATTTTTGGCATAGTAGACCTGCATTTAATTAGTACAGACACTTGGAAGACTAAGTGTCCTGGCCTTACAAGGAGAGGAAGGAAGGAAGAAATGTTTCAAGCCCAAAGATCTGACAGTCTAAAACCTACCAGCTTATCCCCATCATCTCTCAGCTATCTAGGTTAGAGGGTGGAAGCAGCCCTGAGTTTTATAAACTGTTTGGAAGCAGCCCCTATTAGGATTAGCGCTCTACCTTACGTGAACAGGAGAGCGATCAGACTCCGACACCATGAACCGAAGCTGATCCAGCTTTCACTGTTTGAGCAGTAAAAGAGGTACCTTTAAATCCCAGCACTACTTCCAACCTGGTTTGTTTTGGCTATCTTGTCTGCATCAGGCTTCTGGCCTCAATGCCCACCAGTAGCTTACATGTGAAATGTTCTCGTTTGTGATTTCATGCTTCTCCTATACAGCCAACCCATTCCCTGCCTCACATATCACCAGAGTTGAGAAATGAATCCTGCACATTCTCCCAGGAGTGTAAGGGGAGCTACCCATACTGATTGCTTTCAGTGTAGCCTCATTGTTCCCTCAGATACCCAGAGTGACACAGGCATATGCAACAGTTTCCCTCTGGAATTAGAGTTGTACAATTGCAAATAATACTCCCATTCCAAATGTACAACATATAAGACTGTCACAGTGATTCAATAACATATAACATGGTGTTGCCCACTTTCCATCTCAATGCTTCAATGAGATCATCTCCACTCTTGCTTATATTTTCACATAAGGAAGACAAAAAGCCACAGACATTACTTTGTTGCCCAGGTGATTATAAAAACAATGTCCCACAGACAATATTTCCAACATTAAAGACCACATTGGTATTAGTTATAGTTTTAAGCATAACATAATTTAGCAATCCACTTAGTCTACATTATTACTTACTTTCAAAGATCCAGCTCTTAACAGGGACTATCTGAAATTTAGTTGCCCTCCTGCAGTTATTAACCTAGAGACAACCACACCATCAGAACCAGATACATAGATAATTTCTATCACTCTTCCTCTTAAACTTGTCTGCTTTTAAATCATCATTTGAAAACATCTCATTGCACTTAACATTTACAGTTTTATTTTTGTTGTAGAGAAGGGCTTCCATCTTCCCTAGTCATCTGCTGGGGCTGATTCGTAGCAGTCTGTCTGCAGGATTCCCTCCCAGAGCCTTCTTTTACTAGGCCAAGGGTGTGTATGCATTTTGAACTCCTTCTCCTTGCCACTTTCCTTTCTTTTACTGTCTTTTAGAAAACTGCAGAGCTTTTCAGGCATTCCATGAGAAATGCAGTGTAAAGGGACTAGCATAGTGCTATAATGGGTAAGTAAATCTGATGCCTGCAACACTGGCATCCCATATAGGTGTTGGTTAATGTCCTGGCTGCTCTACTTCAATCCAGCTCCTTGCTAAAGGCCTGGGAAACATAGCAGAAGTTGACCCAAGTGATTGGGAACCTGCCACCTACATAGGAAACCCAGGTGAATCTCCTGGCATCTGACTCTGGCCTGGCTCAGCTCTGGCCATTTTAGCCATTTGGGTAGTGAACCAGTGATAGAAGATCTCTCTCTCTCTCTCCCTCTCTCTCTCTCTCTCTCTGTGTGTGTGTGTGTGTGTCTCTCTCTGTAATTCTGCCTTTCGAATAAATAAATAAATCTTTTAAAAAAGAGAAATACACTGCAAATATACAGAAAATAGAAACATCTTCCATTACATTCATGTAAGCAGCTTGACAATAATTTTCATATACCAGCCCTATCCCTATTCCCTAACCAAATCCTATGAATATTCCATTATTTCCAACAACCAAGGGATCCTTCGTTCATATAATGTGTCCTTTGCTTCTTGACACAACTTACAGGACACCTGGATATGCCAGAAAGATTTTAAATTACCTCAAATCAGAATCAATGAGGCTTTGAGTGTGTGTATGTGTGTGTGTGTTCACTCATGTGCCTGCCTGCATGGGTGTACAAGAACACATGTGTTTTATATGTTAGACAATTAAAGCACAGACCAATGATGGTGGCATATGGAAATAAAGGTCATACAATGAATGGGTCTGGAGCATTGGCATCTGGGGGGCTTGCGACAGAGAGAAAAGAGAGGCTAAGCAGGGCTTACTAGCTGGTCTCATTGCCTCCAGTCTTTGTCCTCCTTCCGTTCTCCTCCACACTGTAGCTGCCAGAAAATAGAAATCTGATCATGATAATCCCTTACTTAAAAGGTTTTAATAGCTCTCTGCTAAGCCACAAGATAAAGACCAGACTCCTTAGCATGATATATAAAGGCCTTCGTTATCTGGTTCCGGCCTTCATGGTCATCCTTATCTCCCTCCACTCCCCATGAATCTAGAGACATAGAGCTTTTCTCTGTTCTCAAAACACGCTATAAGACCCAGGGACTTTCTTTTATTTAGCACCATTATGATAAGAACAATTGGTGGCCCCCCAGAAACACTGGAAAATTTGTACCTCTAAGTGTTTTGTTTCATTAACCTGGTGACTCAATATGAGCTAAGTACCTTGATTATTGGAAATGATCACATGAGAGAATTATATTGCTGTAAAAACATGTCCCTTTGACTGTACTTACCAGGACCACTTGGGTCCATTAAGTACTCCCTAAAAGTTGGAAATCCCCTTGAATTTAGTAAGACATTATTTATTTTTAGCTTGTATTCTGTTCAGCTCTCATTAATCACCTAAACTCTCTATCTCTTCAAACCTTATTGTGTATGTATTTTAATACATTCTTGGAAAATTATCCTTAGCAACTCATCTGGACTATCATGGAAATTTGAAAATGTGGTAAAAGATTGCACCGGTTTTTTGAGAAACTTCAGTGAATTGTGATGGGTAATGTATGGTGTCAACCTGAGTGGATTAAGGAATTCCTAGAAACCTGGAAATGCTTTACTTTAAGCATGCCTGTGAGGGTATTTCCAAGTGAAATCAGCATGTGAGCCTGAGTAGTCCAGGTGGGAAGATCTTACCTCAACATGGGTGGGGACCTTCGACCGACTGGCAGGTCTGGAGAGAGTAAACACAGAAGGTGAATAGGTTGGTCACTGAGAGCCAGGTCACCAGTAGCACCCTTGCTGGTACCCAGGCTTTGGGCCTGGAACTGAGGGTTACACCTCTGGCTTCTTTGGTCCTCAGACCCTCAGGCTTGTCCGAGCAACTCTACAGATGTCGTAATTACATGAGCCAATTACTCTAACAAATCCCCCTTCAATACTTATCTATATATTCCATAGGTTCTGTACATCTGGAGGATCCTGCGGAGTATAGTAAATATTGCTATCTAAAAAGACTGAAATCTGGCCTTATGGCAGGAAGGCCTGTTTCTGGCCTGACATGGAACAGCTGCATGACCTGACCTTAAATTTGAATCTTGCCCTATCTGATATCTAGTGGTGCGATACTGAGATCCTCTCTAAGCTTCTCAAAGAAGAATCTGCTACTCTGTCTCTACTTAGTACACTAGGCAGTAATTCCCAGTCCCTTGTGATTTTTTTTTTTTTTTTTTTTTTTTTTTTACCAATTTCTGTACTGGCAATGTACGGAAGCTGGGCCCTTCTCATCACCAAATTCAATGATCCTTTTTGAGTCCTCATCCTGTTGGATGTCTTTATAGCTCTTCAGATGATTGAAATCTCTCTCTTTTTGAAACTCTCCTTCCCCTTAGCTTCTCATTCTCATTATATGCTTGGCAATAGCTTCTCTTTCATCTTCATGGGATCCTTTCTTATTTCTGTCCTTTCAATGTAAGTATTCCACAGGGTAGAGTTCTGAGCCTACTGCTCATCTCATTTTCACAGTTTGTAAGCCATCCACTCTGTGGTTTCATCTTCCACACAAACTTTTATAACTCTTAAATCTTCATCCCAAGCTTGGACCCAGATTTAGACCTTTATACAAGTTCCTGCTGGTTCTCTCCACCTGGAATTCCCACTGGTAATTCTACCTTAACACATCCAAAATAAATGTCTTCATTTTCCCCTCCAGATGCACTCTTTTCCCAATAATATGTGTCTAAATTGGTAATGTTAGTCACCCAAAATAGGAACCTTGAAGTTATGTTTTATTTCTACTTTTTAAATAATTTCTCATATTTAATACATTTTTATATCTTGCTCATTTTTGCCTGTAACATTTTAAATCTGTCTCTTTTTTTCATAATCCTCTATTTTCTGGGTTTTGATAAGTATTCTGATGGATTCCTATGCATTATAGCTGGTATAATTGGTAAACCAAAGAATGGAGGGATGGGTGTATGAGATGTTTCTTATCATTTCGTACTTCATTTTCCAAATCTGTAAATAAGGAAGTTCATAATGTTCTATCATAACCCTTCCATCTTTCATTCTTTCTAAAGCTTATTAATCAATCTGCCCTTAGTTAACAAATGTAGAATATCAGCCCTCCCTCTAGTCATAAAACTCAATCGAATGAGGGATTTAGAGGACCATTTTTTTTTTTTTAAGATTTATTCATTTATGTGAAGGGCAGAGTTAGGAGAGAGAGAGAGAGAGAGAGAGAGAGAGAGAGAGAATGATCTTCCATTTGTTGGTTCACTCCCCAAATAGCTGCAATGGTCAGAGCTGGGCCAATTTGAAACCAGAAGCCAGGAGCCAGGAGCTTTTTCTGGGTCTCCCAGAAGTGTTCACTGACCCAAGCACTTGGACTACCCTCTGCTGCTTTCCCAGACCATTTGCAGGGAGCTGGATTGGAAGTGGAGCAGCCAAGACTTGAACTGAGGCTCTTATGGGATGTCAATGCCACAGGTGATGGCTTTATTCGCTACATCACAGCAGAGGCCCCAAGAACCATTACTTTTAACCTAGAAGCCTTTTATATAAGATACACAAACTTCACGCATTTCATATATACAAATGTAGGAATATAGTGATTCTTCCCACCTCTCTCCCACCCGCACTCCTACACTTCTTTCTCCTCCCTCTCCTATTAGCATTCTTATTTTTTACTAAGAACTGTTTGCAATTAACTTTATACACAGAATATTAACCCTACACTAAGTAGTTTGACAAATAGTATAAAAAACAAAATTGATCCTCCAAAGTCAAGATAAGGGCTGTTCAAAACCATCAGATCTCAAAGTATCAATTTCACTTCTATAGATTACCTTTTAGGTACTCAGTTTCCACGGATCAGGGAAAACGTATTTGTCTTTTGGGAACTCGGAACCATTCATTTTTACAAGTGATATATTTTTCATCCAGTACAAATTTTACCACTGAATCAACTTAGAAAATCAGAAAATTATATATGGCATTATCTTGCCTTCATTAAGATTTATTTTCATTTTATGCTCTTTTTTCAATGATTGTAAACTTTGACTAAATGCAATAGCAAATTATATGTGTTGGTGATAATATTGGGTTATATAGTGAGTGAGAACCCAATGTTAGATTTTCATCTGAGATATTTCTTTCAATATACAGTATTAAGAGAACTATATTTTCCCTAAAGATCTGTTCCTTCAAATGGAGAGAGGGAAACCTTGGAGATGAATCTGAGTCAGAAATATGGAGATTATTTTTGCAGACTTGAATCCTTTTTTACAATTTTTTTTCCATTTTACTATTTTATTACTTTTTATTGTAAAATACTTTAACTAAATAGTTGCTGGGAAAATCAACATGTAGTACACACTCAAATGAAAATTTTAATACTGCAGGCAATATTCTTGAGGTATATTAATGTTATTTTATGTGGCCACATGAGTAAAACAGAGATAATCAGATGAAATGTATACAGTTTATAAAGGTTAAGATAGTAAACTGGCTTTTTACATCCCCCCAAAACATTTATTTAGTTCAGACTTTCAAAAATATCATTTTTTTTATTGCAATAGTATTATTTATTCTGTAAATTTTACATAATAACATGAGAACATTTAAATATTTTTAAATCCTCCAAAACCTACTACCAAGCAATAGTTTTATTCTCATTTTGTGTTTACCTAATTTTTATATGTATGGTGCACGCTGATGTTTCTTAATGAATAAAGTCATGTGAACATGCATAACTGTCCTTTCATCTTCTGTACCACTTAACTTTTTCATATTTTACACTTGAATGATGTAATTTTAAAGATTAAGTCATTTGTATTTTGTAATTTTTAGTAATTTCTTGTTTTTATATTGGATGAATGAGTAATGTATTGGAGTGAAATAGATATTTTGAGATTCGATGATTGTTTACAGCCCTTGTCTCTTGTTTAGAGGTAGAGAGCTTTTTTCCCTCTCTTCATACCATTTGTCGAACTATTTTACTTATTGTGGGGATAATTATGCAATCATTAAGTAAACTGAAAATATATCTTTGTAAAATTAAGAATTGGTATGTGCGAGGGAGGAGGAGGAAGGGTTGGGGTGTGGGCAGGAGATAGGGTAGGCAAGGGAAGTGTCACTATGTTCCTAAATTTGTATACATGAAATACATAAAAGTTGTATAACTTAAATAAAATTAAAAAAAAATTAAAAATAACTTCACTTCATTTCTGGGTCTAGCAGCTTTAGGTAATAGTTACTGACCTTATCACTTTTAAATAGGAGAGTAACAGACCTCACTACCTCTGGACTTTCATTAGGAGATAGCTGTGATACTGTCAATGTTTATAACATTTAAATTGCTTCATAAATATTATAACTTTTAATCCTATTGTGTTGAAAATGTCATTCACTCAAGAAGAAGGAATTCCATGTCAAAGTCACGCTATATAGAATGTTTCAACCATCACAGTAAAATGGTTTATCTACTCTTAAAAAAAAGATAGATTAAACTTTTAAAAGATAAAAGCATATTGCCAAACTTAAAGAAGTAGAAACAATAATAATATACAAAAGCAAAGAGATAGAAGTCTTAACTGGGCTATCTAGAAATAAAACTGAAAGATTAAATACCTACTATGGTAGTAACATTGCACCAAATAACTTCTTTGTATGAACTGATTAAATCTTATTGTGAAATATTCTTTTTTCAAAAGGAAGGACTATAGAGCTGTAAATAAATATCTTTCTAATGTACAAGGCCACTATAAGAGTTTTTTCCTCATTAAAATGAATGAAACCTTTACTTAAAGGACATTACCAGACTTTCAAACCATACTTAAGTAAAGATGAGATGAGGATCAAATAAATCTGATTCAAAGTGCTCTTCAGTTTAAGGAATCTCCTACTGGGAACTAATCTTCAAGCCAGGCCTATTTGATAAATCTGGAAGGTACATTAACCATTAGAGGCAGGTACATGGGAGTCCTTTCCTAAACTATAGTTATAGCTGGTGCTCAGTAGGTAGAGTAAATATTTGGTTTTATGCCCCATTACTTCTACATAGTGATGTCTCCACATCCTTTACTGCCTTTGATAACCTTTCCAGAAGAATTTTCAAATATGGGCTTGGGGTGAGACAGGAACTCTCAAATAATCTCCAGAAATCCTAGCTTTCGGTAAATGTGTGTGTGTGTGTGTGTGTGTGTGTGTGTGTTACCAAGAGCAGCAAAAGTTGAAATAAATGCAGGAAGAATTTTATTAGGCCTCCATCTTTTCAGAGGCTGACAATTTATTTCCCTTGGAAAAAAAGAGGAAGAAAGAATGTTCTATGGAGAAGTATCACAAATCGTTACCCTACTCTGCCACATGTAAATCTTTTCTTTAATAATTCTTCACATTGCCAGATCAGAGAAAAACAAAATCAGATGTAAAGCTCTTTATGTTCAGAATTCAAGTGTAAGTAGAACAAATTTTATGTTAAAACAAAGTCGTCTCTTACCTTCATTCTGGAATTCTAACAGTGAAGGCTTCTAGAATTAGTTATGTAATACCTAAGAATTTGAGGACTTTCATACAATTGCACTGCTTGTTTCATATTTTTTAGATAAGATAGTGGCAAATATTTCAGTACAGTGTTACAGCAGAGACAGTTTATAATTCAACAGACCCAATGCATTGAATTTTAGAACAAGTATCAAAAGTTAGAACTAACCATATTTTGTTTAAAACTTTTATATCAAATTTTGATACTTTTATCTGCCACACAGAGTATGATTTTTTAGTTTTAATTTTGAATGGGCCCAAAGTATGACACCATCCTTCTCACCTCTCACTCCAGTGTCACCCTGTCTGGGAAGGCAGACTGTGAACTTCGGTTTGTATGAGAAGCTATTCACTCACACAGCACATTGTCAAGAGGAGGAAAAAGGGAAGGATGGAGCTAGGCATGCCTCGTAGCTCCAGATTCACCAGCCAGAGAAGTTCCTGCAACCTTCATCAGGTGGAGAGTGACCTGGAGTGCCTCCCCACAGAGCCACACAAAGTCCAGCCCCTCATCCTGGGAAAACTACCTTTTATATAAATTTTTAAAGACTACTCCATTCAATAAATAATGCAAGGCAGTAAAAGACAAAGATGAAAATATCAACCAGTGTAAATAACTTCTTTATTTTGTCAATAAACCTTTCAAGGAAGTGACCAGAGCTTTTTCTGTGACCATTTCTGTAATGAAAACAGAGGAATTTAATTCTAACATTATTATTAAAACATATTACATTACTATTATTGCTAGTATTTAAGTCCAAGAAAGAACAGTGACTCCAAGAGGAATGATCCATAGTAAAAGTCTCTGTTTTTATGGTGAGAATTACAAAACTTATCAGGAAACACAGGCCCAACTTTGATGCTCAGTCATAACAACTCTATCAGCCTGCATAGTGTGTTTCCTCTCCTTCACTATTTACATTTTTAAATCTTATCCATATAAATAAACAGTTTCAAGATGTCTGTATCAGCATTAAAGAGAACAGGCTGCAAAGGTTTTTACCAACTGTAGAAAGTATATTTGTTATGGTCTGATGTAAAAGTTACTCTCTGTGTAATGAAACTTGCTCTGACGTGTGGGGCTGTGGGCGGGGGTCCAGATTTCAAAGGCCAAGACAGTCACCCTCGGAATGTCATGTGGCTGCTCACCAGCAGACCAAGGACTGGATTCAAGTACAGATCCCCAAGTAAAAGCCACAAGGGCAGATGCTGTGAGCTGCAGCCACTGCTGTGAAATGGAGAGGCTTCCCACAAGGGCAGCTCTGGAGAGCACGTTCTAGGGTGGGGAAAACAAGGGCTTGGTTATTAAAACTGAATAGATTTGTTCCCTTTGTAAAGAACTCTTAAATGCTTTATAAAAACAGTAAAGGATAGGTGAACTAATTAGCCTTTTTTTTTAATTGTATAAAGATTTAGTTTTACTCTTAAAGTGGATAAGAGACACATTTTTAGCATTAACTTCACACTCTTGCACCAGATAAAGCCATCACACCCTCTTCCAATGCTAGGGATGGAGACTTTCACTCCTTATATCGTTCTTCCTTAAGCCAACAACTGCATGTCCATGCTATTTTGGGCTATTTTAGTGAAAGAACTGACCTTTTGCCTTAGCATTGTGTTCATTTATGCATTCATTCATCCACATACTTCAATCTGGGAGTCAGACATACCTGAGTTCAATTTCTGACTCTGCTTCTTAATAACTGCATGAACTTAGGCAGATTTCTTACCTCCTCTGGATATAATGAGTGTCAACTTCCTAGAACTGCTTGGGGTGTTCCATGAGAAATATCACGCAAAATGGAAAACCTGTAATTGAAGCATCTATATAGATGTATTACCACATCCATAAATATTAACTCTACTAGTAAGCCTGTGGATTCCAGGATCATTACTGAGTTGTCTCTACTCCCAGGATAGCAGACAGGCAAGTGGCTAATGATAAGATTATGTGAAGAAGTTTAACATAGAGGATAGATCATTAGCCCTGAGACTGTTCATCTATCTGGTTCACATTATTTCTCAGAATTTAGAGTAGTGATTGACCATGATGATGCAGAAAATACTCAATAAACACTTTTTTCCCCTACAAATCTTAGTTGTCCTTTATTTATTTTCTTTTCCTTTTTAAAAATTGTTTTATTTATATAAAAAGAACAGATTCCATGCATTCCATAGGTATGATTCCAAGAAGACAACCACACTTCCCTTGCTCTCCTGCTCCCCCTTAATCTCCCTGCCTCCCTCCCCTGTCTTCAAGAAGCAGGTTAAAAAAATGTATGAATGAATTAATGCCAAAATTACTGAATGAATGGATTATGGAGAGATGTGTGTACTACTATGGATATACTAGTAACGAATCAATTAATTTATCAGGACGAATGAGGGTGAGGCATGGATTTGTGTTTTAGGAGAGGGTAGGAAGGGTAGAAGTTTGTTCAATGCGTGCCATAGGGCAGAGAGCAAAGGGGCAGACTTCTGAGGCCAGTGTTTGACCCAGTACAGAAAATCTCCATGTGCAGTTAGGGTCACATAGCTGAATTTCAAGACATAACTAGGTCACAGTTTCAATGGTGAGATCACAAATATCATTGTTAAGGAGGAGATGGAGAATGGGCATTTGGGGCAGAGTCAGAGGAAGAGAAGCAGCAGCAGCAGAGGCTGATCTGAAACATTCACAAGGAGTTCCTGTGAATACTGAGGCATTTGGACTTCATCCTGTGAGCAATGGGGAACCATTGACAGTCTGTAAGAAAGGGAGCTCCAGTTTAGGCTCTGACAGTGCTTTTGTGTATAAAACTTTCTGACTTTCACCATGGAGCTTTGCCCCCCACAAATTCTGTATCATAAATGAAAAGGTTGTCATTTATGCTGCCTGTGTAAATCCTGCCCCAGGCATTTGTACATGAGGTGTCTTTCCATTTTATCTTGTAACATCTAATGCCATCAGCTTTGAAGTAAGCATCTTTACTTTCAAGTTGCTTGGCATGCTTAATTCTGTGGTTACCTGATAAAATGTCTGTGGTTGTAAAGTTTAGAGCTTATTTCTTAACACTGCGGATAAATCAAAAAAGAAGAGTGATCATAGTTTTGGATTGGAGTTCATCAAGGAAAGGTTCCCCTAAGAGTCAAGGTTTAGGTACAGAATATAATGCAGTGAATCCATTTTATACACGTTATTAAATGGAAAAAATATGTATCTGAGAAGAAAATCCAATTTAAAGACTTCAGAGATCTGATATCTCCTTAAAATAGTGCTGGCTACAATATACTCTCTCCCTGAAGAAATATTTATTTGCCTCATGAATCTTGGACCTATGAAAGAAAATGGCAGTTGCTGAAATATAATTTAGGATGGTAGAAAAAGTGAATTGATAGAAAAAAGTTGAAAGTCAGGATATTTTATGTAGCGATCTTAGGGAAAAGAATATAATGAACAACATCAGATGTACAGGATTTTAGACTAATTGGTCATGTTAGAAAGCAGAAATACAAAATTATCCTTCAGAATTTTGGAAGTAAAACCTGATCTTGTGTTTAATACACAAAGCCCTCTTGGCCTTAACACATCCTTCCTACATGCCCATTTACAGGACAAGGGAGTTCAAGCTGTTAATGGCAGGAATGTCTACCTTTGGGCCTTTAAAACCAGGTTCAAACCAATCACAGTCTCTTTCTTAGGTCTTAAAATAAGATCAAACAGTGCAAAATTCCCTTACTAGTGTTTAAGCCCAGTTGCCTCTGTCCAGATGACTCCTATAATCCAGCCAGGCAGAACACCTCACCCTGCTGTTCCTGCTGATTTTCTGCATGCCCTTTGATTGTAAGTAATTATCTCCAGCTGTCCCTGCACCCTGGCCTCCTTTAACTCCTCAATGCCTGGCCTCAGAGACTGCCACGCTGGAGCAAATGTAAGGCCCAAGTATCCCTAAAGGAAGTGTGTGGGCACTGGCCATAGTAAACATATTTTGGTATCTAGGTAGTGCCAAGTCTCTACTTTCTCCCCTCATTGTCTTGAAGTTCTTTGAAGGCACACCATGAAGAGCAAGAAATAAACCTCCCAAAGAGGTCTTCCCAAATTTGAATACAGTACTCTTACCAAGTTAATGACAGCCCCTTAGTCCATCTACTGTTGTATTAGTGATACAAAAAGAAAACCAAAATGCACATTTCTTTTTCTTGACAGTTGATATTTGTTCTTTTAAAAATAATGTTTTGCAACTTGGAAAATGTTACTTTTGGCTGAAATATCATCTACCATCTTTGCACTGATTTTTGCTTTGGGAGGCAAAAAGAGATAAAAAAAATTTCATTGGTACAATTACATCTGTATTGAATATATGTTCTTCTAGGAATGAAGTAAAAACTGATATTTTTCAGATTTTTACATTTGACATTTATGTACCTTAGTTAACAAATGTTTTATTTTGGAACTTAAAATTTAAGAAATTTGAGAGAATTCCTGATTTCCATAGGTATTAGCTGAGATAACTTTCAAAAAAGAAAATCATCAGTCACATCTTTAATTATGTTGTAATATTTGGCAAAAGTTCTTGACTACAAATCTTTAAGAATAAGAAGCAGAGAGCTTTGGAAGAAACCTTGAGTTGAGTGGCACAGCAAATGTATTTGGAAGCCAGCTGTGCCTTTGCTCCTTTCCCAGGATAGAAAAGAGGAGGAGAAAAAAGATCCTTGAGGTTAATAGTAATTTCAAATAATACATAGTAAAGTGTATTAGGATTCTTCAAAGAAACAGACCAATAAGGCACACAGAATAGACAGATAGAGATTTATTTTGAGGGCTTGGCTCACTTGATTATGGAGGCTGAGAAGTCCCGGATCTGCCCTCAGCAGAGCTGAGGCCCATGAAAGTTGATGATGTCATCCCAAGCCAAAGCTGGAGGACTGAGAACCAGGGGAGTCAGTGGCATAAGTCACTGCATAAGCCTAAAAACCAGAGAACTACCAGTGCCATTGTCTAAGGGCAGCAAAAGATGTATGTCTTACCTGCCCTACATCAAGAAGAGAGCAGATTTGTTCATCCTCTGCTCTTCAGTTCCCTTCAGGCCCTCAGAAGATTGGGTGACCTGAGAGTAAATCTCTTTACTCAGTCCATTGATTCATATGCTAATCCCTTCTGCAAATAACCTCCACAACAAGTCCATGAACAATGCTTTACCAGCTATCTGGGCATCCCTTAGTCCAGTCAAGTTGGTACATAACATTAAGTATCAGAAAAAGAGTGATAATTTAAGTACCCAGTATTATAAAACCATCTAAATAATGGCATACTTTTGAATTTGTAATATTATATTGCCAGCAAACTGTAACATGTATATGTATATACAAGGACATGAATAGATAGTATCATTCATGTTTCAGTGAAGAGTCTCACTAAAAAGAAGTCTGTAGTATGATTCCAATGTAATACATTACCATGTGTTTTAGGTTATCAGACTAGTTATTAAGGGTATTGGTTCTATTGGCATGCACCCTCAGTGTTAGTGATCTCCACCATTGGGCCTAGTGACCTGAGAAAAGCTGATGCATTTTTCTAGGCTTCCAGTTCTTCACTTATGAATGGAGATAAGAATCATATTGACACTGTTTGTCAGAGCCAAGTGGTTTAATGTATGTAAAAGCCCTGATTCATAGAAGGGCTTGATAAAGATTAGTTTTGTTGTCATCATTAGTAGTACTACCTGTATTTATATTTATGTTCTATTTTTATATACATGTATAACAAATATGAAGATAAAAGATAATAATTTTGTTCTTTGTGTATATAAATACAATAATCTTGTATTTATAAGGAAACAGGCACACACATATACACACACAAAATCAACAAACATAGTATGTTATTTGTAAGGAAGAAAACTTGAACATGAATCATGGTTCACCTATTTGAAACCAGTTTTTCTGGTCTTCAGAAAGGAATTTTATGTCTTTCAGTACTCAGATTCTTTATCCAGAAAACAAGACCAAATATAAACTACTTCATATGATGATCATGTAGTCATATTAGTACATCTTTTTAGTTTTAATTTCTCAAATAGTTTCTATGTTCTATGCACTAGGCAAAGTGCTTTCAATACATTTTCCCACTTAATGCTCACTAAAAGGTGAGAAACACAAAATAGCTATTTTCTTATTTTCAAATAAGTATTGAAATGTCACATAAACATTTCAATAAAAGCAATTTGTCCAAGCATACTCTGAAGTGAGAGATAAGCCCGAACATAAACTCTTATTTTCATTAAGACTTTTTTGAGCATGGTTGGTCTTTCTTCAGCACTGAGAAAGTTGTTTGACTCTGCAGTTAATTTTAGGGTAATAGAATATGGTTTCCATACGCAAAACAATAATTCTTCTGTAATGTACTTTTCTCAGCAGTGTAACTTACAGGAATATGTTCCTACTTAGATCAAAGAGAATCTGATCAAAGTTTCTAGTCTATGCTGCCCATAATCTAGTAATAACCTCCTCACCCCACCTGGCCTTGGTAACCAATATGATTTTGCTTCTAGGTCAGCTTATTATCCCTTATATTGTTGGTGGGTATGTGCATCAAGTGGATCAACTTCCTGTAATAGACATTTTCTTTGGGTATGATTTTGTCCTCTCTGTGTACAAACGTTATGCAAAAACTATGATCCACTGACTTATTAAATGCTTCATCTGCCGTTATGATATTCCACATAATGGCACTTCTGAGCATGCAAATCTTTCTGCAGGAAATGTACTGGGGCAATGAGCCCATGTTCACATAATCTCACTGGCCTTATCATGTATCCCATTAGTATGATACAGCTGGCTTGATAAAATGGAGGAACAACCAGTTACTATGCAACGTAGGTGGTACCACCAGGCTAGCCTGAAGCACTCTTGTCCAGGAAGTTGTATTTATTCTAAAGCAATGCCCAATGCATGCTGCTGTTTCTCCTAAAGCCAAGATTTACTGGCCAGAATTCAAAGGTAAAAATTGGAGTGGCACTCCTATCTTTTACGATTAGTGATTCACTGGTAAAAACTTTTGTTTCCTATCTTGGCCTTATGGTCTGCTGGTGTTTTAATCCATTAAGGCTGCTATTAAAAATAACACCATTTGGGTGGCTTATAAACAAGAAAAGTTTATTTCTCACTATTCTATGAGGCTGAGAAGTCCAAGATCAATGTGCTGGTGTATTTGTCATGTGGTGACTGCTCATTTTCTGTTCATAAATAACTGTCTTCACATTGTGTCATTACATTCAAGGAGGGTAAGGAAGATCTCTGCCTCTTATGATGGCACTGAGCCAGTTCATAAGGGTTCTAGCAATACAACCTGATCACCTCCTAAAGGCTACACCTCCAAATACCCTCACAATGGGGATTGGATTCCAACATACGGATTTGAGGCACACAAATATTCAGTCAACAGCAACTGGTCTAGAGGCCATCATTGAAATGTTTTCATTGGAAAACATAGCAATGATTACACTAAACTGGAAGTTAAGATTGCCACCTGGCCATTTAGGGCTCCTCATCTCTCTGAATCGACAGGCAAAGAAAGAATGGTTGATCCTATCACAGAGAGGATTTTGACTGCCACTGTACAATGTCGGTAAACAATGGCCAGCCTGTAATGCAGGAGATTCCTCGGGACATGTCTTAGTACAATGACAGGTGCTTAAAATCAATGGTCAGCGACAACTACCCAATTAGTGATTCTTCCGAAATGAAGGTTTGGATTACCTCACCTGGTAAAGAATCATGGCCGATGGAGGTGTTTACAAAGGGCAAAGTAAATATAGAATAGATAGTGAAAGAAGGCAGTTACAAATACAAGTATGACCAGTTGCAGAATTGCAAGTCTTCTTATTTCTTAAATGAGTATGCTTGTGAGTGTGCATGTGTGTGTATGTGTGTGTGTGTCCCTTTAGATCTGTGGATTCAGCATCCATGAATTCAACCAACCATGGATAGAAAATATTTGGAAAGAAAAGTATTTCTGCATTGACTTTGTAGTCACTTTTTTCTTGCCTAAACAATACAGTATAACAACTAATTACACAGCATTTACATTTTTAAAAGGTTTATTTATTTATTTATTTATTTGAAAGGCAGAGTGGCAGAGAAAAAGAGGGAAGGAAGGAGGAGAGAGCACCCTTCTGGTTATTCATTCTCAAAGTACCAGCAACAGTCGTGGCTGGGCCAGCCTGAAGCCAAGAACCAGAAATTCCATCCAAGTCTCCCATGTGGGTCTCAGGAGCCCAAGTACCTGACCTATTACCTGCTGCCTCCCAGGTGCATTTATTAGCATAAAGCTGAATTGGGAGCAGAGTAGTTGGGATTTGAACTGAATTTCCAATATGGATATGAGAGTACCACACAGTAGCTTAACCTGCTGGACCACAAGGCTTGCCCCAAACACTGTGTTAGGGAATATAAATAGCCTAGGGATACTTTAAAGTATACTGGAGGATGTGTGTAAGCTGTATGTAAATAGTAAGCCTTTTTATATAAGTGTCTTAAGCATATGCACAATCACTGGAATCAATCTCCCATGTTTGCTAAAATATGTCACATATCTTTGTTTTATTTTTTCTTATCAAATTATCATATAGCATAGAGTGTAACAATACTTAGATTCATATCACCATTTTAAAGTCATAGGATGTCAAGGAGAAGAGCAAATATCACACAGGAATTTTGCATCCACTTCTCACTGAAGGGTTAATGTGGCTTTGGAAAACATGCAAGGTAAATGTTTTGCATTAGCAGAATTATTACCTTTTATTATCTTCATTTGGAGCTTAGGTATGGTTTAAGAGTGCCAGGATGACAAGTGTTGAACTATGATGGTTGATTTTATGTATTAACTTGGTTAGCTATAACAACATTAAATGTTGCTGTGAAGGCATTTCATAGTATGACTGTAGCTAAAGATTACCCTCAATTATCTTGGCATGGCACCACCCCAGCAGTGGAAGGTCTTACAAGTAAAAACTGAGTTTTCCTAGAAAAGTCCTGCCTGAGTTCCAGTCTGCCTGCCCTACAGATTTCAGACTTGCCACTCCAACAGTTCTATAAACTGAGTTATAAATGCAATATGCAATCTCTTATTTTTCTTCAGGCTGAAACAGTAGGATGCCTTGTTCCTTGTATTGGATGTATATTGGTATAGCAGAGCATCCTGAGAATTGATCTTTTCCTTTTATATTCCTGATACCTCTGCAGTTTGAATTACACTGAGGACAGAAGTTCCTTTTATTCTTAGGGAAGCCACTTTTGTAAATTCCTTCAGGCATACTACATATGGCATGGACCTAACCATGTTCTTGGACAGAGCTGCTAGAACTTCCCAGACAAGCTTCTGAAACAAAATTGCTGCATACTGAGGGAATAATTCTATTTTGATGAAAACAAAGGCTGCTTTCCTAATTGCCAGTAGTGTCTTTGCAGATAGCATTAAATATAAACTAAATTCTGACTACTTTTCTGAACTCAAGCCCTATGATGTTGTCTCTAATCCAAAAGAGAAAAAGCAGGTCTCTACAATGTGGGTGCTGAGAAGATATATTAAAAACTGTCTTGAAAGGACATTGACAATGCACTGAAAGAACAGTGTTTATTTATTATATATACAACATATATAGGGAATTCAAGGAGGGATAATAGGAATGGGATGGATCAAGCTTACAAGAGTCATCTATTGTAGTGAATTACAGAAAAGAACAAAGAAATCAGTAAAAGAATCAGTTGATGGAGTTGATAGTTTCTGGAGAGTGGGCATCTTGTTACGTGAGCGTCTTGTGAAGCACAGTTGCCCCTTGGTCTGAACCAAGTTTACAGTTGTCCAGTGCCCTACAGAAAGCATGGCAAACTCAACTTTTGGAAAAGGCACCTTTAATCTTGGGAAGAAGAATCCTCTTTCCTATTTAAATTTTGCTAAAAAATCTTTGAAGTACATATTATATTCCACATATTGCTTCCATTATTGAAAAACTATAGCCAGTAGTCCCAAAATATTTATGCATTGGTCCCCAAGAATAAGGGTAATAAGCAAGGCCATGTGATAACCTCGTATCAGTTACTACTAGCAGATGGAATTCATTACTCTAAGTTACTGGGTTTCCTATATCTTGTGGATAGGATAAATTTTCTCTGGTCTTTATTAGGAGTGGATTTCTTTAATTTACATTGCCTGAAAAATTGTATTAAAAAGAGGTTATATTTATATATCTGGAAAAGGTCTTATAAAACATGAAGATTAACTGCAAGGTTAATGAGAAAACTTCCAGTGGCTCAGAAAGGCCACATGATATCACAGGGAAAAGTCTTAAAGGGAAGTCAGGGTTTATTCACAAGGCCTATGTCTGATTTATTGTGTCTCCTTGGACAAGTCACTTAACTTAGCATCATCTTTTCTCCAGCTGTAATAATATTCCTATCTCATATCTCAGAGGAGTAATGCAAAAATTCTTGCTAAACATAGACTAGCATTTTACGACTGCAGGAGAATAGCTTTTGGCACTCAGGAGAAATGGTTTAAAAAGTTAAACATAGATATGATTCTCATGAAGGCATTGTGTATCACATCTCATCTTCCTTCTTAGATTACGGAACACTTTAAGCAAAATTAGATCATGCTGTTCTTTTAGAGAATGCTTATGGTTAACTCAACCTCAAGATTTTTTTCTGGAAAAAAAACCCCAAGAAGCAAACTCCTATGTGAGTCTTTTTGCCAATCTCTATTCACAGAAGCAATTTTACAGAAACACTAGAGGTTTTATTAACATATATTTAGGATGTGTGATAATAACAACTAAAAAAAATAGGGCTGTTTATACTATTCCTGCAGTCTCCTAGAATTAAAGCACAGCATATAATTCTTGCAGTAGGTGTTACCTTTGGCATTCAATGTAAAAATGTGTTGAAATTCTGAAGTGTTATGTAAGTGTTGATTATTAGTAGCAGTATACTATGAGAGAAAATTTAAAAGGCAGGATTGAAAGTATTTTTCACTTTCTTTTTTGCTTGCATTTTGGATTTCATGAAAAACGTAGGATTTTTCCTTTTCCCTTATAATTACTACCTTTCCTTTATAAGCAGAAAATAGATGGCTATCCTAGTATCATGAACATAGGTTTTATAGGTGGTACAGAACGTATGTGTGTATTCAGTGATTATAAAAGCCAAACACTAAAAATTATATGCAATGTGATACATCATTAATGAACCCTGAAGGTATTAGATTAAATGGAAAAACACAGACATTAAAGACCATATATGGTATGATTTCATTTATGTGAAATGTCCAGGATAAGCAAATCTGTACACTTGGAAAGTAGACACAGGTTGCCAAGGAAGGGAGAAAAGGGGAAATGGAGAGTGACTGTTAAAGGTTATGGCATTTCTTTAAAAAAAAAAAAAAAGGAGAGAAAGATTCATTTATTTATTTGTTTGAAAGGCAGAGCTACAAAGAAAGAAGGAGAGAGAAAGAGAGAGAGAGAGAGAGAGAGAGATCTACCACCCACTGGTTCTCTCCTTAAATGGCCACAGTAGCTTCAACTGGGCCATACCAAAGTCAGGATCCAGGAACTCCATCCCGGTCTCTCACGTAGGTGGCAAGAACTCAAGTAGGTTGGCCATCTTCCGTTGCCTTCTCAGGCACATTAGCAGGGAGCTGGATAGGAAGTGGAGCAGCCAAGACTCCAAAAAGCACTCCAATATGGAATGCTGGTGTCACAGAGGCAATTTAACCCACTATGCTACAACATTGGCCTCCATGGCATTTCTTTTTAAGGTGATGAGAATTTTCTGGAGTTAGTGGTGATAGTGACACTCTTAATAACTATACTAAAAATCAGCCAATTATTGGCAAACAAAAAAGCGGTCTGCAGCCTAATGTTTATTGCAGCTCAATTCACAATAGCTAAGACCTGGAACCAACCTAAATGCCCATCAACAGTAGACTGGATAAAGAAATTATGGGATATGTACTCTTTAGAATACTATACCGCAGTAAGAAACAACGAAATCCAGTCATTTGCAACAAAATGGAGGAATCTGGAACACATCATGCTGAGTGAAATAAGCCAGTCCCAAAGGGACAAATACCATATGTTCTCCCTGATCGGTGACAACTGACTGAACACCAAAAAGGAAACCTCCTGAAGTGAAATGGACACTATGGGAAACGGTGACTTGATCAGCATAGCCCTGACTGTTAATGAACAACTTAATACATTATCCCTCCTAGTAGTTTTTTTGACTGTTCTACTTAATATGACTGGTTTAATTCTGCAATTAATACACAGTTATTCTTAAGTGTTAAAAATTAACTGAAATGTGATCCCTGTTAAACATAAGAGTGGGAAAAAGAGAGGGAAGAGATGTATAATTTGGGACATGCTCAAGCTGACTTGCCCCAAATGGTAGAGTTAAAAACATACCAGGGGATTCCAATTTAATCCCATCAAGGTGGCATGTACCAATGCCATCTCACTAGTCCAAGTGATCAATTTCAGTTCACAATTGATCATAATGAAAGGACTAAGAGTCAAAGGGAGCACATAAACAAGTCTAGTACCTGCTAACACTAACCGATGGAATAAATAAAGGGGAGAGTGATCCAACATGGGAAGTGAGATACTCAGCAGACTCATAGAATGGCAGATGTCCTAAATAGCACTCTGGCCTCAGAATCAGCCCTAAAGGCATTCGGATCTGGCTGAAAAGCCCATGAGAGTATTTCAGGCATGGAAAGCCAAGACACTCTGGCAAAAGATCTCTGCGAGTGAGATCCCAGTGGAAAGAACAGGTCTTCAAAGAAGGAGGTACCTTTCTCTGAAGGGAGGAGAGAACCTCCACTTTGACTATGACCTTGTCTAAACAAGATAAGAATCGGAGAACTCAGAGGGCTTCCATAGCCTTGGAAACTCATGACTGGAGCATAGGGAGATTACTGATGCCATAGACAGGAGTGTCAATTGGTAAAGTCAACAACAGGAGTCACTGTGCACTTACTCCTCATGTAGGATCTCTGTCCTTAATGTGCTGTGTATTGAGATTTAATTCTATAACGAGTACTCAACCAATATAATTCACTTTGTGTTTCTATGGGGGTGCAAACTGTTGAAATCTTTACTTAATGTATACTAAACTGATCCTCTGTAAAAAAAAAAAAAAAAAAAAGAAATTATCAACTCCCAACTTGACTCTCACTGGGATTAAACATGACAATAGGTCTGATCTGATTTCATCATCATTAAAAAAAAATCATCTATTATTTTTCACTTTATGTTTCTGTGTGGGAGCAAACTGGTGAAATCCTTACTTAATGTATACTAAGCTGATCTTCTGCATATTAAGATAATCGAAAATGAATCTTGATGTGAATGGAAGGGGAGAGGGAGTGGGAAAGGGGAGGGTAGTGGGTGGGAGGGACGGTATGTGGGGGAAGCCATTGTAATCCATAAATCATACTTTGGAAATTTATAGTCATTAAATAAAAGTTAAAAAAAATAAAAAATAAATAAATAAATAAATAAAAAAATCAGCCAATTATATAATTATTTAAAGAGTTTTATGTATCTAAATTATATCTCACCAAAAAGCATTACACATAGACTGGATAATGGGAAAAAAACATTTGGTTAATTCTGAATCTAAATCTAACAGATCAAAGTAATGTATATTCACTATTTTAAACATGATACTGATTTATTTATATTTAATGATAATAAATTGTTTTATCATCCTAAATATCTTTGATAAGGTATCTTTTTAAAATAATGTTCTTATTGTACTTGAATTTTTTCTCCTGGAAAGTTTATTTGTCTTGTCCTACATGATTTCCTACCCTTTAGAGTGATTTGGAATTGTAAGACTTGGGTTTCAGTTCTCTTCTCCATGAAATATGCATTGTGCTGTAGAACTTGACAGAAAGACTCTGGAACTCATTTGTGTGACCCAAGTTAAGACAGAAACTGGTGTATACTCAACAGACATGGTGTAATAGCCTGAGTCCAACTAGAAGGCAAAGGCTATATAATAATTTGAACAGGGGAAATTCATTAAGAAGAGTTGTTAAATTATGATGTAAAGTTGTAAAGAGAACACTATCTAAAGGATATACTAAGGCTAAAGGAAGGTGTCCAAGAAAAAACAAACTCAAATTCTCTGGTTCTGAAAATTCATCTGGGAAATGTAGCTGCAGGCAACTGAATGACTGAGAAGTTTTTTGGCTGTCCCAGGTTAGAAGAGATCCACAGCCAGAGCCAACCAAGAAACAGCGTTCAAGGGTGCAGGTAAACTCAGTCTGGTGGGTGGATGTTCAGAAAGGTGTAGATGTTGTTGCCCATGTGAGACTCAAGAGTGTGTGCTGTTCTCCTTAGAAGCAATGCTGGACCTAATCACTAGTCCTGTACTTTGGTGTCAAGGTTATGGAGGGACTGTGCACCCTAGGCATGCAGCTGGCACATAGCACTACTGGATGTCCCCCATAGACAAGTACCAGGGGATTATGAAGCAGGAGTAAGAGAAAACAAAATTTGTTACATCAGATAGAAAAACAGGACCTCTTTCAACTGCAATATTTTTCCAGCATTATTTATAGACAAAACTTCACATCAGGTTCACAATGCAGAGGATATGTTTAGTGTTTAATCCACTCTTACAGAGTAGGCCCTAACATATGGATTTGGCAGAGAGGTAGTAAACTGGCAACTGATGCACTCAGCTTCTTTGCTCCCTGGCATGTGGTTTGACCATATTTATCAGCTCCCCTTGTAGTTCAGTGGGGGTGATTGAGATCCATTTTGACCAATGAGATAGAGGTAGAAGTGACATATTTCCAGATCTTTTCCCAGTAAGCCATGTCTGCTCCTAAAAACACCCACCCACAAAACTGGAAATGAAATATTCTAAATTCCCAGTGGATAGCAAATCCACATGATAGAAATATCCTGGACCCTTGTGTGATTCTTTGAGGAGACGTCATTTGACAGGAGATACTACTTGTTAGGAAAGTCACTTGACGGATCATTGAATTTGAGGCTGTTGCACGAATCAAAAACAATTATTTATGGTGATCAACCTTTGGAATTGTGGAGCTACTTGTAATATTATTTAGTCTCTTTTTTAAAAAAAATATTTATTTGAAGGTAGAGTTACAGATGGAGTTAGGGAGAGACAGAGAGAAAGGTCTTCCATCCCCAGAATCATTCCCCAGATGGCTGCAACAGATAGAGCTGAGCCGATACGAAGCCAGGAGCCAGGAGCTTCTTCCAGGTCTCCCACGCGGGTGCAGGAGCCCAAGCACTTGGGCCATCTTCTACTGCTTTCCCAGGCCATAGCAGAGAGCTGGATTGGAAGAGGAGCAGCCAGGACTAGAACTGATGCCCATATGGGATTCCAGTGCTGCAGGTGGAGGCTTAGCCAACTATGCCACAGCTCCAGCCCTTTAGTCTTTTTTGACTAACCAGGAAATAGGCTGAAATTCAGTGCCACTGTAACAATAACATGAAATATGTGGTACTGGCTTAGTGGTCAGATGGAAGGCAACAAAGAATGAGATATGGGAAATGAAAAGCTGATATCCCATGTTACACAATGGCAAAATATTTGGTGAACCATGGCTGCGTTATTTGGAAGGCAGACCTCCCTAGTGGCCTTATGTAGTTGAGAAGAAACTGATACAATGTGTTCACTTATTCACTGTTTTTAACAAAACATTGCAAGCAATAGTGAGCTCAGAAGGAAACTGATCAGTTTCTCAGCATGTGCTGTGGCACAGCAGTGCAGTGGGTTAACACCCTGGCCTGAACCACCGGCATCCCATAGGGCACTGGTTCGAGACCTGGCTATTCCACTTCCAATGCAGCTATCTGCTGTGGCCTGGGAAAGCAGTAGAAGATGGCCCAAGTGTTTGGGCCCCTGCACCCTCATGGGAGACCTGGAAGAAGTTCCTGGCTCCTGGCTTCAGATCAGCACAGCTCCAGCCATGGCAGCCAATTGGGGAGTGAACCATCGGATGAAAGACCTCTCTCTTTGTTTCTCTGTCTCTCTTTTCTCTGTATAACTCTGACTTTCAAATAAATAAATAAATCTTTAAAAAAAGAAATTGATCAATTTCTAAGTAACAAGGACAGGCAGGCAGGACAAGGAACTCATAAATTGGGCATTGCTGAGTTGGAAAGTTATTTCTAGCTCTCAAACAGTAATACATATGACAGTGGTTTTGAGAGACCACAGACTAATACTGTTTTATATGTGGTAAATAATAAGTTAATTTCTAGGCAAGGAGTTTCCTTTAAGTTGCCTCAGTGTAGTCAATATTAATTTTGGAAAGAGGCAAAGAGAGGGGCTGGCATTGTAGTGCAGTGGATTAAATAACCACTGCTGACTCAAATCACAGTTACTCTGCTTCTGTTCAAGCTTCCTATTAATGCTCCTGGGAAGGTGGCAAAAGATGGACCAAATGTTTTGGCCCTTACCACCAAAGTGGGAGACGAAGAAGGCGTTTCTGGCTTCTGGTTTCAGCCTGACCCATTTTTGCCTCAAATCGTCATCTGGAGAGTGAAAAAATGAATGGAAAAGTGTGTGTGTGTCTGACACTCTGCTTTTCAAATAAATAAACCTTTTTTAAAAAGAAAGAAAGAGAGAGAAAGAGAGCCAAGAATTTTTGGGAGGATAAGAAACAGGTACAGGGCCAGAAAGCTGAACAGAAAGGCATGCTTGAAAAGTATATGTAGAAAAGGGCTACGGGCGTGACTGGTTACAATGAAATGACAAGAAGCAAACAATTCGGGAAACTACCAAGGAAAGGGGTTGACAAATCTGTGTATTCCCCAAAGAGGACACATATCCCAGTGTCTTCTTCAGGTTGGCCAAAGAAAGTGGCCACAGGGCTGAGTCTCCTGAGGGCAGAGTCAGAGGCTGCAAAACACATTGGATGAGTTTCTTGAAGAGAATATAATGGGAGTCAATTGAAACAGCAGCCTTTTCACCAGGGTAGGAGTTCTTCATATTGTCAATCCAACAGGATTTCCGAATTGCCATGACCCAGCAACAGCTGCACTTCCTGTTCTTTGTCTTTCCAAATGGGTTACTGTGACTAGTCTATGTTGGGTATTATTGTGGTGGGATAGGTCATTTAATTTTTACTTCCTGTATCACTGGATCCCAGGGATCTACATCTGAACCTGGCAGGGAGACCTCAGGACTTTGAACTGAAAGCGAGAACTGGATGTCACATCAGGAAGGGATAGGTGTTTTCTATGGGTAAGAGAAAGAATGAAATGGGTATATGATGATCACAGGCAGATATCAGCAGAATTTAGAATCAAACTCTATTGCCTCTTCTCCTTGTGCAGAAAATTAAACTGGTGATGTGTTCCCTTTCTGAGTTCTGGCCAGCAGAATGTGGGTACAAGTGCTGCTTTCAAGTCTGCCCTCTATTCGTTTTTTTGCCCTCCTAGAAGCAGAAAGCAAAGGACTCCCTGATCCTAGGAGACAATGGAGCCATGAGATGAAAAAAGTCTTCATGTCATCATTTGGAAAATAATTGCTCAGAAGACCCACTAGACAAAGAGCCTTCATGTAGAACTATTGTCTGAGTGAGAAGTACACTTTTATTTCAACTGAAACCCCTTTGTGGTTGCTACAGCAGTTAGCCCTCCCAGACAGAAGCTCAGAACCTGCTTGAATGAGGCTATGGAGTCAGGGCATGAGTCTGTTTTAAAAAGAGTGGTGAAGATTTGGGGGAAAGGGTAGAAAAGTACAGAATAGAAAACCAAAGTCTGGTGATAAATGGAATTAGGAAATGGAAGGGGAATTAGGGATCAGAGAAAGGAGAAACAAAATGAAGCAGGCAAGGCATGATGATGATGTATTTCTATAACCAACTGCTGCTACTTGAGCAGACTTCTGAGTATTAGAGCATAGTTTAGCTTTGACAGTATGATTTTGGGCACATAGTTTGATCCCTGTCACCATAGAGTAGCCATTTAAGTTATTATCTGAGCTAGAATTATATTCAGGAGTGTTGGAGATGCTATTAATTATTACCACAGAACAAAAGACAGAAACCGCTGCAATTGTGCAGAAACCAGATGCATGATTGTACTTCCTGTACTTAGAGTTCTGTACAGTTTTAAGATTAAATAAGCAAAGTCAGACAAGTAGAAACTCTTTCTACATGGAAGAGGGCTCAAACCCTTGTGATTGTTATAATCCTAGTGACTAGTTTAATATCAATGAATGAATGAAACATCTCTGCATTATATCCTTGATGGATTTCTAGGTATCTATTTATTTTTTCTTAATTTATTAACAAGAAAAATTTATTTTTCACAGCTTTGAAGGCTAGAAGCCCAGGACCAAGATGCCAGGAAAATCCATGTCTAGTGAGGATTTGCTCTCTGTTTCCAAGATGGCACCTTGTTGCAGATGGAAGGTGAGAACAGCTACCTTGCACCTTTTTTCACTCCATGAAGGTGGAGTGTTCATAACTGAATCACCTCCTAAAGGACTCACTTCATAATAATATCACTTTGGCAATTAAGTTTTAATATATACAGTTTGAAAGGATACATTCAGTAGGTATTCATTTCTTAAAGAGGAACTTGGATGGACCTGTAGGGACTTTGAAACAAATCCTGTTCACTGTGTGTTGTTAGGACAGATCTCCTTTGTCACCCACAAAGGGAAGATCTTTATCCCTCCCCCTCCACAACATGTCTCTGTGCATAAGCAGCAATATCGTCATGGTAGGGAGCAATTCATTTTCATGTCTACCTCATGAAGAGAGGCCTGCGGTGTGGTTGCAGCTGAGTGCAAAGTGCAGATTAGGAAGTTAAGTCCCACTCTCTTAATGCATTAACATGTTCTCCATTAAGTTGCTTTACCAGGGGAGTGATCCTGGGGCTCAGGGAGCTTTCCTGCTCCAGGCTTTTGTCTCCTGGGGCCATTTTCAGAGGGGTGCCAGCCCAGCTCTGTTCCATTTGTAGTTTCTCCCTATATGTGTCTCTGGGACATTTGCTGCCCATGTTCTCTTTCCAGTTCCTCCTTTTTCAGCCCCAATTTAGAGAAATCCAAAGTTAAAATAATTGGATAGACAATTTTCATAATTAGTTTCTTAGCGATGAGACTAAACACAAAGTGGAATTTCCATGATGAATGTGAATGTTGAAAGGAACATCAGGAGATTGTGTGGCCCAGGTCCTTTCAGTCTGGCTAGGAGGAAAGTTATAACCACCAAGGAGACGCAGGCTTCTGAAGAGCCTGATGACTGTGGCCCCATTGGATGTGACTGTCTGTCACGTCAAATCACAGTAGAGTGTTTCCTCAAGATCACAGAAAGTCTCTATAATAAGTGCTATGAGTTGCTTCATAAAAACGAATTAGCATGCGTAAAGTCTTTAGAATAATGAGTATGTAAGTGCTGTGTATTAGCTTTATTATGATTCTTAGTAGTGGTGAACTACTGCATAATAACCAAGATTAGTTGGTTTTATAACACTACATATTAGTCATATATACATACACTATGTGTAATACTAATATATTAGAAAATATGCTAACTTATTATTTGAAAGTTGAAAGAATTTAGCAAATTTTATGATTAAAAAAAAAGAAGAAATTCAGGGTTGGAAAGAGGGAGTCCTTGGGCCGGCACCGTGGCTCACTTGGCTAATTCTCTGCCTGCTGCACAGGCATCCCATATGGGTGCTGCGTTCTAGTCCTGGTTGCTCCTCTTCCAGTCCAGTCCAGCTCTCTGCTGTGGCCTGGGAAGGCAGTGGAGGATAGCCCAAGTGCTTGGGCCCTGCACACGCATTAGAGATCAGGAGGAAGCACCTGGCTCCTGGCTGCAGTTCAGCACAGCGCTGGCTGTAGCGGCCATTTGGGGGGTGAACCAACGGAAGGAAGACCTTTCTCTCTGTCTCCTCTCTCACAGTCTAACTCTATCTGTCAAATTAAAAAAAAAAAAAGTTTAAAATAAAAAGAACTGGAGCAATCAAGACACGAACTGGTGCTTATGTGGGCTGCCAGCGATATAGGCAGAAGCTCAGCCTGCTAAAAAAAAAAAAAAAAAAAAAAAGGGAGTCTTTGACCTGTGTATTGGTGTTTGGGGTGAGAAAGGAGGTAAGGTGTCCACAATCACTGAATAAGTGATTCATGTTTGAGAGTGCCCTCAATATTTGGTAGAAATATTTGTTCCATATTATTCCACATCACCCTAGTATCTATAGATGGGAATTAACATTCAGACAAGACTTGTTCTCTATTTAGAGAAGTTCTGAAGAGTACTCTGAAATCTTTCTACCTGATTCCAGATCCTGGATCTGCATCTCCTTCCGTATATGACCCTGAGCAAGTCACTTAACATCCTTGCAGTTCACTTTCCTTATCTGTACCATGACAATAATAAGCTGCCTGCTTGGTAGGCTTCTTTGGAAGATTAAATTAGCTAACACGAGTTAATAAGTTAAAGTACTTAGAACAGTATCTGGTACAGTGATCACTGTGTATGTGTGCACTCTAAGTTTTATAGTCTCTATGGTGCATATCTAAGAAAATAAGTGTTTCTACCAATGCAATAAGGTAACTTAGGGGGTAGTGAGTTCACTGCCCACTGAGGGCAGGGGATAGGGTTCACACACTCATACAACCTTGGGGGTATCATATGTAGCTGAAAAATATATTTAAAATATCAACCAGTGTTATTCTTCTCAATTTTTTTACTTTTTTTTTAAATTTTCATTGTATTTGAAAGGCAAAGAGACAGACTGACAAACAGAGAGGGATCTTCCATCCACCGGTTAACTACCTAAATGCCCACAACAGCTGGGTCTGAGCCTGGCCATAGCCAGGATCCAGCAGCTCAATCTAGGTCTCCCTCAGGGTTAGTAGGTACTGAGTACTTGAGTCATCACCTGCTGTGTCCCAGGTCGTGCATTAGCAGGAAGCTGGATTAGAAACAGTGCTGAGATTCTAAGCAAGCACTTTCCACAACATGAACTAGCATCTTAAGCACTGTTACAAATGCCTACCCACAACAAAGTTTTTTCGTAGCATTTCTCCTATGTCCCATCTCTTCTCCAACCCAACTTCATAATATGTCTTTAATTGGGACAACTCTACTCTGAGATATCTTTATTTATTTTTTTGAGAGGGGAGGTAGGAGGGACACCAGAAACAGAATAACAGGATGGGTGATTAGCCTAATGGTTAAGACATCACTTGGGACACATCCCACATCAGAGAGCCTGAGTTCAATGCCTAGTCTTGCTCTTGACTCCAGCTTTCTGCTATTGCAGATCCTGGGAACCAGCAGTAATTGCTCAAGTAATTTGGTTTCTGTCACCCATGTTAGAGACCCAGATTGCATTTCTGCCATCTATCTTTGGAACCAGGTTGATTTCTGAACCGCAAGTGCCTTTGCAGGCATTTGAGGAATCAGGCAGCAGAGGAGAGTGTCTATCTCTCTGCTCAATAAACAAACAAACAAATAAATAAATCCACAAAAGCTTAACTACAAGAGAGAAAGGAATATATTCTTGGTGGTGTGTGTATGTGTGTGTGTGTGTGGTTCCATAGACTTGACCTTGAGAAGACATGTAAAGGACAGAGGGTATAGAAAAAACATGACTACAATACAAATTTGGAGAACCTGGGACAAGGTAAGTATGCTGTAGGCTTGGGGGTGGGTATCAGGTATAGAGTACATATCTGTTGTATTTAGAAATGGTGTCCTGTATTTTCCTCCAAGCCAAGCCCTGAAAAGGCAATTACCTTAGATGGACTCAAGGGCTTGACAGCAGGGTTATGTTTGGGTCTGAGGTAGACTCAGAGCTCCTCCTCATGCACAGCATAGCAGTAACAGATAGTTGAAGGACCTCTTGGACTAGAATGAGATAACATGCTTGGATCAAAGACAATTCTCCAGGAAGAATGGCTTCCTCGAGCAGATAGCAAGGGAAAACTAAGGATTATATTCCTGTTCCCCATAATGTGTATATTATAGGTCCACCAGAATTTAGACATAACCTCAGGAATGGGAAAAATCTAAAACTTCATGGGTTTGTGGTCTAAGTAGTCACACAGGACTCTGTACTAAGAATGGTCCAGCACAAGGTTTAATGCTGTGCTGTCACCATCTTAAAATCCTTAACTGCATTTTCATTTTGCACTGGGCTCTAAAATTGTGTAATCATTTCTGCCTGTCTTCTATTAACTCCCTTCAATCCCAGGAGATAGATGGATTCAAATAGAAAATAAATTGATTAGGAAAAAAATCAAGTTACATTTATGTGTATCTGAGTTTCCAAACTGATTTCTGTGCCACTGCAGCAAAGCCATGGCCAAATGGAATAAGGTGAATCATGTTCCACAATGAGTGGTGACATTTGGCTGGGATGCAGACTGTACAGGTAAGGAACAGATAAACTGGAAAGCAAGGTTGGAAGTGAGCATGGACAATCTCAATGCCTCCACAGTGCAGAACAGCAGAATTGAGACAGCTGAGAAATTTGGAATCACACAGGAGCTTGGAATAAATAACCATGTTCAAGAGTGTCATAAATGAGTATAATATAAAGAGCAGCACCATAATGAACCCTTTAAAATGGAGAAAACAGGTAGGAGAGAAAACAGGTAGTACATTGATTTCAGGTAAGCCTGACACTAAATCCTAGCTCTGCTCTATCAGTTGGAGAATACCAAGCATCCATTTCTCCTCAAAAAAGGGTAAGCTCCTATCTTTTACTTTGAGGGTTTTTATGAGGGTAATCTGAAATGACACTCATAAAGTATATAGTGTTGAGCACAGAGTAGGGACTTTTTAAACTCAGTGTACATAATCCCAATGAGAATATTTGAAGGGGCGGGTATTTGGCATAACAATTAAGATGCTACTTGAGATGCTTAGATCTCCTATCAGAATGCCTGGGTTTAAATCCTGCCATGCTTCCAATCCAGCTTCCTGT